>NW_021604599.1:2046217-2077955 GCF_004785775.1 Grammomys surdaster | reverse complement strand
GTTTCTATGCTCATCCTGATAGAACTTTTAAAAGATTCTTAGTTTCTGTGCTCATCCTGATAGAAGAGCTGACTCATGTTTGGACTCCCTTGAAATGGTAGGTTTTCTGTACAACAAAGAGGAGCCAGTGAATTTGGGATGATTATCTTCACTCTGTCCCTGGAGATGGCTAGCTTAGATAAATCCAGCGTCACAAGACTATCTAACTCAGCTCAGAAAATGATCCTGGGGCCTTTGAAACAAACAGCCTGGAGCTCAGAAGCCAAGGAGGCTTACTAATGTCTGATGAGAATGATACCAAGCCAGACACCAGCCTGCATCTTTCAGGAGGTCCTGACGCCCAGAAAGACCTGTGATGAGTAGGGTCTAGGAGTCCAGCTGCCTCATACTATCCCCTGAAGGATTTAATATTTCCAATCATAGAGGACAGTGCCAGCATAAGGTGGAGCACCAACAGCAGATATATAGGAGGTTGAATTTTCTTCTGTGCCACTGGGTTCTTGTTATACTTCCTTTATCATACTGGCATCCTCCAAGGGCTGTGACCAAAAGGGCCCCTTGCCACCACCACACTGGAAGCTAGGGCTAAAGCTCAACACTGGACTGCAAGGTGACAACAGTCCCTTTGTGATTGGGGATCTAGCTTTCTTTTCTTTTGTAAATGTCAAACTGGGAAGACAAGGGAGCCCCCTTCTGGATACAAAAATAGTCTTTAAGTAGTCCGGGACAAGGCATTTTGTCTTCAGGTTAAATGTCTTTCAGACAGCTTTATTGAGTAATACTCAGTGCTGTGGACTCTGGGAACTTGCTGATTTTGGAGAATATAAACTAAGTTCCTGGAAATATGGTGAATTAGGTGACTGCTTGGTTTTCTAAAAGATGCCTGAGAAGAAGAGAGGAAGAGAATGAATGAATGAATGAATGAATGAGAACGGATGAATGAATTGTTTTGTTTCTTCATCCCCAAATTTCCAGCTAGTACATTGTATTAGGACCTTGGTGGAATCAAGACGTAGGCTAGAAACAGTACTAACTTCTGCTAAGGGGTCGGAGCAAGGATTCTTCCTCCTTGAGAGAGTCTTGGAGCTTCAAGCTGTGGCTACACTCTCTTCCTGCTAGCGTGGGCTTCGAACCCCCATTGCCAGAGTGCTTTCTCAGGCTCGAGGCACTCACTGCAGTCACAAGCCATCGCCACCTTACAGTAGTGTAAAATGAAGCTTGCTTACGGACTCTTTGATGAGGGAAGATCAAACAGCTCACGGTCCTCCTTTTAATCAACCGTGAGCCAGGTGGTCTCACAGAGCGCTGGGTTTGCTGCTTCTGTGGACTTTGTGCTTAGCGTAATCCCGTTGAAGCCTTGGCCTGGGCACAAATCTCTTCACACTACACTGCTGCTGTGGGTCCACGATGTCAGTTCACGGGGTTAATTAGAAGTGGGGAGGGTAGAGGAGGAAAGGAGATACACAGGAAGATTTCTCCTCCAAGGGACGTTACGTTTCTAGTGCGGGAAGGAGCAATCCCGTTCCTCTGCTGCCCCCTGGTGGATCCTATCGGAAGTGATCCGGACCTAAAGTGAATTAAAAAACAAATCTTTGGAAGACTTGTTTCGTTTGTTTTGTTTTGTTTTTCGAGACAAGGTTTCTCTGTGTAATATTCCTAGCTTTCCTGGAACTCACGTTTTAGACTAGGCTGGCCTGGAACTCACAGTGATCCACCAGCTTCTGCCTCCAGAGTGCTGGAATTAAAAGAGTGTACCACCACACCTAATATAACTTCTCCATCTCTCACACTGAAAACTTTGCAAAGCTAAATAGTCTCTAGCTTTTAATAATCCATACAATACGTTGCAAGTCTTCACATAATGGGTTAAAGATACGATAGTGTCCAACCGCCGTCTAAGGACTAAGGAGTTGGAGTCTGGTACAGAGGTTCTCAGTGAAATGTTTATTCAGTTAGGTTTAAGTTGCACACCAGCATTTCAGATTCCTGGATGAAAATGTTAGGCTCTTCCGATGATAAGTACCACACTTAAGGAGACACCTTTGCTGCATGTACTTCAGGAAAGTTCATACATCTATAACCATCTTCATAAAACATTTTGGAAAATGAAAATATGCCATTTGTTTCAATGAGAAAAATGTTAATTTCAAATTTTCCATTTTTTTAAAAAAGAATATTATCTAGGAGGCTTATGAAAAATACAGGCAGGTAATAATTTTGTGCCTATTATTAATATTTCTTTTTTTAAAAAAATAAAAGATGCTGGGACTTGTGTGAGAAATAACATCTTTAAGCATTCAGCTCAACATTTATAGTCTACTAAATTTTAGATATGACAAGTGCTAATTATAAAATTATACAGCATTCTGTTGATATTGTGCTTTCGATTATGTTTTCTAAGAATGATTTTAAAGAAGTGAATTAACCTCCAACAACAACAACAACAAAACCTCAAGAGGTTATTTTTTTTTTTACCCTGTTGTTGCTTGGGACAAGGTTTTGCCATGTAGCCCAGACTTGTCTTGACATGGTGATCCTCCTACCTCAGTTTCTAAGTGCTGGGATGACAAGCCTGCACCACCTGACCTGGCTTCTCACTGATAATTTCGTTATCCCCTGCCATGTCTTCTGCTTGAACTATGTGCTCCATCAGTACCCCCAAAGGTACTGTATCAATTGGCTCTATTTATAAGAAAAGTCACTTTCATGTAAGCTGCAAGCCTGAGAAACGGCTGAAGAGCAGTTTGTGAGTTTCAGAAGCTTTGTGGGTTCAGCTTAGCTGCAAATGAACTTAGAGGGTACAGGAGCGGTAAGGAAAGCTAGTTAGCCTTCTGTGAGAACTGGCTCCCTTCTTTGCTCCTAGTGATGCTAGAGGAAAACTGGGGCTTGTAAGCTCTAAGTCCTCACGTTTATTTTTTTCTGTGCCTTTGTTGTTATAGATTTTTTTTTAAACTTTAAACATTGTTATTTTAACAGCAGGTTGATTAAAACAAAAGAATAGAAACCCACACAGCCTATTAATCAGACTCACCCCCCAAAACCACACAATGCAGTGAATATAGAGTAGCCATTTGAAACGGAACCCAGAGCTTCACATTTTACACTTCCACTATGGATATATTTTTTATTGTTGCCATAAAAAAATCCATGATCGAATTGGAACAGGGAAACTATCAGTTGTACATTGGTGTTCATAACTCATCCAGTCCTCCCTCATTCCTTCACATTCAGCCTTTCTTATTCTTGTTGCATGCTATATGGTATCTACATGCACACTTATTTACACACACACACACACACACATTGTCGCTAGATTCTGCATATGAAGGAGAATGTGTTGGTTTTTTCTTTCTGAGACTGTTTGATTTCCCAATACTATACAGTCCGAATACATACATTTTCTTGCAAATTTTGTGGTTTCATTTTTGTACTGGTCCAGCTGGTACAAAGTTGAACAGACCTCTGAGGAGGAAGTGAGGATGATTATAGGAAAGATAGGAAAAAGATGTAAGAGACAGATATGGGAGGGCGACAGGTTATTACCACACCAGCACTGAGTATATTTCTCATAGTCTTCATATACTACAGTACTGTGGGAAGGAAAGCCACAAGCTAACAATTTGCTAAAATATAACCAAGACTTTTGTTCCTGCCTAACCCCCCATTCCTTCCACCAAGGTCAATAGAACCTTCAGCTCCTCGTCTTGAGCCTCAGGTGCACCTCCTCTTATCCATCTAACAGAACCCTAACCTGCCCTGACTCTGCCAGGTTCTCTCCTTCAGAGAAGAGGGCAAAAAATGGCTCTGAATAATACTTGGGATAGGAAAATGGCTCAGTTGGTAAGATACTTGACATGAAAACTTAAGGATCCAAGTGTGATTCCCATAACTAATATATAATGCAGAGGCTGGCATGGTAGCTGGAAATGGTAGTCTGAGAATCAGGCAGGCAGAGGCAGGAGAATTCTGAAGGTGGGTGGTCAGCCGGTTTAGCTGAATTATTGAGATTCAGTTTTTTTTAATTCTTTTTTTTAATTGGATATTTTATTTACATTTTAGTTGTTCTCCCTTTACCCCATCCCCCCCTCCTGCCCAGGATCCCCCTATCCCATCCCCTCTCCCCCTGCTTCTAGGGGATGTGTCCCTACTTACTCCCCCTCCCACTTCCCCACCCTCGAATTCCCCCACACACGGCGTCCAGCCTTCATGGGACCAAGAATCTCCTCTCCCAACTATACCTGACAGGACCATTCTCCCATGCATATACAGCTGGAGCCATGGGTCCCTCTCTAAGTGCTCCCAGGCTGGTGGTTTAGACCCTGGGGGCTCTGGTTGGTTGGCATTGTTGCTTTCCTCATGGGGTTGCAAACCCTTTCAACTTCAGTCTTCACTCTGACTCCTCCATTGGGAACCCATGATCAGTTCAATGGTTAGCTGTGAGCATCTACCTCTGAATATGTCAGACTCTGGCAGACCTCTAAGGAGGTAGCTATATCAGGCTTCTGTCAGCGTGCACTTCCTGATGTCCACATCAGCATCTACCTTTGATGACTGCACATGGGATGGATACCCAGGTGGAATGGTCTCCAGATGGCCGCTCCTTTAGTTTCTGTCCTACACTTTGTCTCCATATTTGCTCCCTTGAGTATTTTGTTACTCCTTCTAAGAAGGACCGAAGCACCCCCACTTGGTTTTCCTTCTTCATGAGCTTCATGTGGCCTGTGAGTTGAATCTTGGATATTTCAAGCTTCTGGGCTCAAATCCAATAATCAGTAAGTGAATACCATGTGCATTCTTTTGTGATTGGGTTACCTCACTCAGGATGATATTTTCTAGTTCCATCAATTTACCTAAGAATTTCTTGAATTCATTGTTTTTAATAGCTGAGTAATATTCCATTGTATAAATGTACCACAGTTTTTTTATCCATTCCTCTGTTGAAGGACATCTGGGTTCTTTCCAGCTTCTGTCTATTATAAATAAGGCTGCTATGAACATAGTGGAACATATGTCCTTGTTATATGTTAGAGCATAGGTATATGGGCCTTGAATTCCTGATCTTTCCAAGACTTTCACCTTGAAGGGATGTTGAATTTTGTCAAATGCTTTCTCAGCATCTACTGAGATGATCATGTGGTCTTTTTCTTTGAGTTTGTTTATATAGTATATTACATTGATGGATTTCCGAATATTGAACCATCCCTGCATTCCTGGGATAAAGCCCACTTGATCATGATGGATGATTGTTTTGATGTGTTCTTGGATTCGATTTGCTAGAATTTTATTGAGTATTTTTGCATCGATATTCATAAGAGAGATTGGTCTGAAGTTCTCTTTCTTTGTTGGGTCTTTGTGAGGCTTAGGAATGAGTGTGATTGTAGCCTTATAGAATGAATTGGGTAGTGTTCCTTCCGTTTCTATTTTGTGGAATAGTTTGAAGAGAATTGGTATTAGGTCTTCCTAGAAGGTCTGATAGAATTCTGCACTGAAATCATCTGGTCCTGGGCTTTTCTTGGTGGGAAGACTTTTAATGACTGCTGCTATTTCTTTAGGGGTTATGGGACTGTTTAGATGGTTTATTTGCTCCTGATTTAACTTTGGTACCTGATATCTGTCTAGAAAATTGTCCATTTCATCCAGATTTTCCAATTTTGTTGAATATAGGCTTTTGTAGTAGAATCTGATGATTTTTTGAATTTCCTCAGTTTCTGTTGTTATGTTTCCCTTTTCAGTTCTGATTTTATTAATTTGGATACTGTCTCTGTGCCCTCTGGTTAATCTGGCTAAGGGTTTATCTAGCTTGTTGATTTTCTCAAAGAACCAGCTCCTGGTTTTGTTGATATTTTGTATAGTTCTTTCTGTTTCTACTTGGTTGATTTCATCCCTGAGTTTGATTATTTCCTGCTGTCTAAACCTCTTGGGTGTATTTGCTTCTTTTTGTTCTAGGGCTTTCAGGTGTGCTGTCAAGTTGTTAATGTATGCTTTCTCCAGTTTCTTTTTGTAGGCACTCAGAGCTATGAGTTTTCCTCTTAGCATTGCTTTCATGGAGTCCCACAAGTTTTGGTATGATGTGCCCTCATTTTCATTAAATTCTAAAAAGTCTTTAATTTCTTTCCGTATTTCTCTCTTGACCAAGTCATCATTGAGTAGAGCGTTGCTCAGTTTCCACATGCATGTGGGTTTTCTATTGGTTTTGTCATTATTAAACACCAGCCTTAGTCTGTAGTGATCTGATAGGATGCAAGGGATTATTTCAATCTTTTTGTATCTGTAGAGGTGTGTTTTGTGACCAATTATATGATCTATTTTGGAGAAGGTACCATGAGGTGCTGAGAAAAAGGTATATTCTTTTGTTTTAGGATGAAATGTTCTATAGATATCTGTTAAATCCATTTGGGTCATAATTTCTTTTAATTTCAATGTTTCTCTGTTTAGTTTGTTTCCATGGATCTGTCTATTGCTAAGAGTGGGGTGTTGAAATCCCCCACTATTATTGTGTGAGGTGCAATGTGTATTTTGAGCTTTAGTAAAGTTTCTTTTATGTGTGTGGGTGCCCTTGCATTCGGAGCATAGATATTCAGTATTGAGAGTTCATCTTGGTAGATTTTTCCTTTGATGAATATGAAGTGTCCTTACTTATCTTTTTTGCTTATTTTGGTTGAAAGTTGATTTTATTTGATATTAGAATGACTACTCCAGCTTGTTTCTTGAGGTCATTTGCCTGGAAAATTATTTTCCATCCTTTTACTCTGAAGTAGTGTCTGTCTTTGTCACGGAGGTGTGTTTCCTGTATGCAGCAAAATTCTGGGTCTTTTTTATGTATCCAGTCTGATAGTCTATGTCTTTTTATTGGAGAATTGATTCCATTGATGTTAAGAGATATTAAGGAAAAATGATTGTGGCTTCCTGTTATTTTTGTTATTAGAGGTGGAATTATGTTTGTGTAGCTATCTTCTTTTGGGGTTGTTGGAAGATTACTTCCTTGCTTTTTCTAGGTTGTAATTTCCTTCCTTGTGTTGGCGTTTTCCATCAATTATCTTTTGAAGTGCTGGGTTTGTGGGAAGATATTGTGCAAATTTGGTTTTGTCATGGAATATCTTGGTTTCTCCATCTATAGTGATTGAGAGTTTTGCTGGGTATAGTAATCTGGGCTGGCATTTGCGTTCTCTTAGAGTCTGTATGATATCAGTCCAGGATCTTCTGGCTTTTATAGTCTCTGGTGAGAAGTCTGGTGTAATTCTTATAGGTCTGCCTTTATATGTTACTTGACCTTTTTCCCTTACTGCTTTTAGTATTTTTTTCTTTGTTTTGTGCATTTGATGTTTGGATTATTATGCGACAGGAGGTATTTCTTTTCTGGTCTTGTCTGTTTGGCGTTCTGTAGGCTTCTTATATGTTTATGGGCATCTCGTTCTTTAGATTAGGGAAGTTTTCCTCTATAATTTTGTTGAAGATATTTACTGGCCCTTTAAGTTGGGAATCTTCACTCTCATCTATACCTATTATCCTTAGGTTTGGTCTTCTCATTGTGTCCTGGATTTCCTGGATGTTTTGGGTTAGGAGCTTTTTGCATTTTGCATTTTCTTTGACAGTTGTGTCAATGTTTTCCATGGTATCTTCTGCACATGAGATTCTCTTCTATCTCTTGTATTCTGTTGGTGATGCTTGCATCTACGACTCCTGATTTCTTTCCTAGGTTTTCTATCTCCAGGGTAGTCTCCCTTTGAGATTTCTTTATTATTTCTACTTCTATATTTAGATCCTGTATGGTTTTGTTTAATTTCTTCAGCTGTTTGGTTGTGTTTTCTTTCAATTCTTTAAGGGATTTTTGTGTTTCCTCTTTAAGGGCTTCTACCTGTTTGCCTATGTTCTCCTGTATTTCTTTAAGGGAGTTGTTAATGTCCTTCTTAAGCCCCTGGGTGGAAGAACTCCTGGGACTCAGGCTGCCTCTGGGATCCTGAAATCCTGCTGCTCTGAGTGCAATGGTTCCTCTAGGATGGTTCAGGATGGTGTCTCCACAGGATCAAACCAGCTAGGTGTTCACTGGTCTGAGTGGAGTGACTCCTCTAGAATGGTTCAGGGTACGTTGTCTGCTGATGTATGTGCAGTGGCTCCGGATAAGGTGTCTCCACAGGAGTAGACCAGCTAGGTGTCTGCCCCAGCCAAAAAGTGCAATTCAGTTTTAATGAGACACCTTATCTCAAAATATAAATTGGAGAAAGACTGAGGAAGACGCTAAAAGTCATTCTCTGGCCTCCAAATGCAAGTGCATCTACACACACCCAGACATACACACACACACAGACACACACACACACAGAGGCACAGACACACACATACAGGAACACATAAACAAACAAATAGATAAATAAATAGGCGAATGAATAAAAAAATATATTTTTTTATTTTGGAGATAGTGTCCAAGTCAACTCAGTCATTCAACCGGGTCTTAAGGGAGGGAGTGAAGATTGAAAAGAAAAAGACAATTAGACAACATTATAACATGACTCCAGCCAGTGCTGAGGCTGAAGAAAATTTTTTCCCAGTCTGCTTTTATACCATTTTAAGTACATGCAAATAATAAGGTCAGTTCTAGGTCAATGAACACTTAAGTCAATCAACGCAATAGTCAAGGAACAAGCCAGGCAATAAACAGAATCCTGTAAACACTGTTTCTAGGGGCTTATTAGGATGACCAAGACAAAAGGAACACCACACATTCCTTGGCTGAGCCCACTTTGAGCTTTGCATTAGCCCAAATGTAAATATTCTTAATCTGAGCCTATTTCCTGAGTCCTAGCCCAAAGTCAGATTCCTGCCCAAAGCCTACTCCCTTCCCCTGGCCCATTGTCAAATTCCTGCCAAGTTTCTAGAATTGGCCCTCAAAACTATCCACAAGATAGTGAAAGAACTTGTCAATTAAAACTTTCTTTTTTTTCTCCTTACCTTTCTTTTTTCAACTGTCTTTCAGGAACCCTTTGGGTATAGGACTCTTTTGTTTGTTGTTTTGAGATAGAGATGTAGCAACCTAGGCTGATCTTGCATTTCTAGTCCTTACACCTCCACTTCCAAAATGGTGGGATTATAGGCCTGTGTCACCACACCCAGCTACAGCCATGATTCTTAAATATCCACTAATCTAAAGGCAGTTTTTGCTTCGGTTTTGAACCCAGCCCTGATTTTATTTTTTTGTGGATTTTTCTGAACACTCACATCATGAGCCAAAGAGACGGCTCCAAATGTGATAGTAGTTTGGATTAGAATGTTCTGGGTTATGCCATGAAAGGGATACCGTTCACTGAAAAGCATTTTGTTTGCCTCTAGGTCTTGCCTGGTCTATTGGGACCATGGTAAGATGTACAATATACAGGAAGCCACAACTTCCAGTCAGCCACATGGTCACCAGGCAAATGACCAGCACTCCACAGTTTGTCAAATCTTTTTCTGATTTGTCACTTTGTCTTTCACCCAATTAGATATCATTTTTAAACATGGGTGCTTCTTTCTACAAACTAACATAACCTTCATTGTTTGAGATTAAAGGTGTGTACTTAAGGTGTGAATATATTCTAGCCAGAGGGATTAAAGGTATGTGCTAAGAGCCAAGTCACATCATAACAATCTCAGGGTTCAAAGTGTAATCAAATATTGTGTAACAATTATATGTAGGTATATGTATATATAAGTACAACCTGTTGAGGTCATTTAGTGTTGCATATACATATATATATATATATGTTTAGGGATGACCACTTGGGATTGAATAACTTATCAGAGAGCTCATCCCTAGAGAAGACTGAATCCTCTTCTCTCACTAGTCATTAATTGTCTATACTTCTTCATCTAGGTGAGGCTTTATAAGATTCTCCCTATTCATGTTGGCATATCTACTAACTGGTGGTGTCATTGTACTGGTCTTATTTGGGTGGTCATATTGATGAGAGTTCATGGAGGTAACTTCTTCATCATATATGGAAGATACTCTCTCACAGCAGACTTCCTGGTCCTCTGGCTCTTACAGTCTATCCACCCAATCTTCCATGATGTTCCCTAAGCTTTTGATCTAGGGGCTGTGCTGTAAGTGAATAAGTTGGGGGTTGCTACCTCGTAGTTCTCTACATTTTGACCAGTTAGTTGTGGATTTCTGTAATTGTCTCTGTTGGCTTCAGGAAGAAGCTTCTTTGATGAGGGCAGAGAGATTCATTTATTTTTTGGTTTAGAACACAGAAATTATACTGTTTTAGGAAAGTAGCAGTAGTAGGCTCTCATCTAGGGTCCATGACTTCAGCAGCCACAGGTAGTTGTCTGGGTTATAGTACCAGGAATGAATGCCCTCCTTTTGAGTGGGACTTAAGTCCGATTAGATGGCTGTTGGTTGCTCACAAGATAGACATTGCACCCTTGAGTGCTATATCTCATGGCTTGTAGGTTCTCACTGGGCAAGAAGACTACCAGTTACTTTTCTGAAGCATGCACCTTCAGATACTATGAGAGCTAGTCCTCAGGGAGGAGGCTTCCAGGTCCATTTTAACTCAACTCCTCCAAGTCCTGTGTCTTAAACGTGTGATACTATCACTTATAAGGCCTGCCTTTATGGTCTGGGAGGCAACCAAGGGCAACAGTGGTAGCTTATGTTGGTTTAGAAATCTCTTGGACGCCACTGATCAACTGGAATGGAGGTTTTGCATGCCTGGTACCGCCTCCCTCCTCTCTCTGTATATACAAATCATACTATGTGCAGATTATATTAAGTCCATTTTTCTCCTTCTGTATTGGCTTCCCTCCTTTTCTAGTTAAAGATCCTTCCTCTGAAGAACACAATAGTTGGTAATTCAATGGCAAATGGTCAGTCCTGAATACATACACCATACACACAAGTTATACTATAAAGACTGAACATGTTTTTTTTTTATTGTTTGTGTGTGTGTGTTACAACAATTAATGCAAAAATCGGCTATGAATTTGAAAGAAAGAAAGGAAGAGGGTTTGGAGGGAGGGAAGGGAGGGAGAAATGGTGTAATTTATTGTGATCTCAAAACTTTTAAACAATTACTGAAAAATTAACTACTCAAAGTCCCATAGCAGATGAGTTGAAGAATTAGAGTCTCCTGGGGAAACTCTTCATCTGAGACACACCAGATTAATACTCCTTCAATAGCACACTGGTTCCCAAAGGCCATGGTTTCAATGCCTTTGTAGATCATTATTCTTCAGTCTTAGAAGGCAAATCATTGTATCCCAAGCTGTCTTTGTGTTAATCTAAATACCTTACCTCCATCATTGAAATGCTGCCTGGACAAATCTGTTGGGTAAGCTTTCCTTCAAGGCATCCTATGATCCCAGGGTCCTTCTTGGAAGTGTTACAGCGTTCCTATGATGGCAGAGCCTTCACCATGTTTCTCCTCCATTGACTACTTTAAAATAGAAGGCTGAAAAGTTCTGGGCACAACTGCCAGTGGTTGTGAGAAGCTGAAAGTTAGGTAGGGTTTGGAGACCTATAACTCATCTTAAAGTGCCTGCGTCATGGGAGGTCATCCCTGTCATTATGACAATGAGTACAGGGAGCTGGGATTTCCAAAACTATTGACACTTTTTTGAAATATTCCCAATAAAGAAAATGGATTGGAAACAGATATGGGGTGGAGGAAGGAAGGTTTTTTCTTTCAAAACATACGTTAAATAGATGTTATTTTATACATGATTAATTTTCCACAAAGAATACATCACAAAGAAATACATCAAAGCAGTATTAGTACATTGTATTTATACAGACCAATAGGCACTAAAAAGCTCATAAATTTTGGTATGTTATATATTTTATTTGATAGAGTCTTCAATATTTAAACTTATATATTATAGCTAAGTATACAGTCTGATGAATTTTCACAATGTGACTACAGGTATGCCACCAGTTAAATCAAGAAATTAACGTACCAGCACTCCACAATGCTCCCTATTAATCTCCCCAAATATAGTAATTTCAACTCCTTAAGAATTTTTCCCCTTCTTTGGATTCTTTGAATGGAAGCTTTCTTTCAAGAAATAAGTATTTTTAAGAAATGTACCTATAAATACGCACATATGCAAAGATCCTCGTATAAGATCTAGTTCAGTAGTTTTTGAGACTCTTTAATAATTAATATGCAATAGATTTTTCAAAGAAGAGTGTATATCCACCACATATTGTTTCCATATGTAGAGTAAGTTATACTGAAGCTTCTCTAGTTGAATCAGAATTAGCAATATATTAAGCCTCGGGCTAGAAATTTTGTCCCCACTGAGTAGTGTTCATAGTGTTGGAAGGTACTAGTCAGCCTCTGGGAGAGAAAAGGAAACAATAGTAACACTTACCTGTAGTCATCGTGTACTACAATCAACCTACCAGGCAAGATATGCCCACTAGTGTATAGTGGCATAGTAATTGATTAGGTGATAGCCAATTACTTCCTGATTGGATTTCTTCTCAGTTTTCCAGGGTTCCATGGGATCTCTAGTTAACTCTTTTCCCTCTCTTATTCCTTCAGTATCTTCTCTATTTTTTCATCCTTTCTTTTTCTCTTTATTGATGTTGAAGTTTGAATTGCTTGACTTTGCTAATGGGTATGTGAATGGATTCATCATTTGCTCCTTAGGTTGATTTTAGCTGAAAACCAAGGTTGCCACAGACAAACACTACTGTAAATAAAACTTACATCTTGAAAAGGAGAAGTAGAAAAAACCAAAACTTAAATGGGACCTAGAAAAAAATGAATTTTAAGTGTGGTGGCTGTCCTATATTATGTACACATAGTGGTTGAAGCGTGTCAGTTTGATTTGATGGAGAAGAATCTAAGAGATTCATAAGGGATATTTATGAGTTTATCCGGGAAGGCATTTCAGACACTATTGCACTCTGAGGTCTCTGATCTAATGACTGGATTAATGACCTCTTTATGGATTCAAACTCTGATGGAATTATTAAAGAGGTGGTAAAAGTTGAGGTGAGACCATGTTGGAGGAAGTAGGCATTTAAGAGCCTGTCTTTAAGGGCTACATTTTGCTCTAACCCCTTCAGCTATTCTCTTTACTCTGTTTTCCATTTGTCCTTATGGAGACTGTGCTGCTCCATCATGCCTCCCCGCTTGATCTCTTGGAGACATCAACGTTAAAGATTAGGTATTTCCTATATGTTCTCTCTCTCAGGTACTGGTTACAATAATAAGAACAGTAACTAATCAGGATAGGACACATTTAAGAAATAAAATGATTGAATTAGTATACTAAAATGGTATTTTCTTCTAAGTTTTTGACTGTCTGACTGAGAAAGTAACTGGATAGGATATCGAGGTTTCATTGTCACTAGCAATCAAAGCATGTCAGTGAGATAAAAGTAGTTGATTTGAGGGAACCCACATACTAGCTTTAATAAGTTAGTCATTTCCTGCAATGAGGAGCAGAGGGAGGAGGTGGAAGATGCTTATTATCATTTAAGATGACTGAGGTTTTTACATCTGTGTTGTCCTCACCATCCTATGTTCTTTTTGTATCTGAAGCTCAGTGGAAGGATCCAGGAAGCAAAGACACAGGAAAGTGCTTTACATATGAAACATTCCCTGTTTGGTATGGAAATCTTGCTCTTCATGCTGCATGGTCTTCTGATATTATCTTTATTGAGAAAAAAAAGAACCATTGACTTATCTTTCTATTATACTATCTCATGAAAGACGCTTGGTTTGCAGGTGTTATGTACTAGTTAGTGACTATGGGCCATCTCAAGTGCAGTATGGTACCACACTCATTCTATTATTTGACTCATCTGGAATCAAAGACAAATAAGTTCAAAAGTAATTTTTTTTTATTTCAACTCTATAAAGTATCCAACAGGCACTCTGCAATTACAGCTGCAGGGAAAATACAGAGCAAATCAAAGCAGGTTAAGTTATGAAAAAGTTTTAAATCTACATCAAAAGAGTGCAAGTGGCCAATGACCAATAGATGACAGTTTGTTGCATTCTAACAAAAGACTCGTTCATGTAGAACAAATTGTAAGAGGACAATCAAATAACCATAGCTGTAAGAATACAAAAGAACTGACCAGTTGTAAAAACATCATACGTTGAAATAAACTTGATAAATGATACTTAAAGAAATATCCCTTTTACGTAGAAAGCCCAAATCTCTGCGTCATAGCCAAGGTCCCAGAGCTCTGTCTGTTGTTGCAGGGCCAGAGAAGGAGGAGGGCTAACAACATACTTCAAACGGTTTGCTTTCAAAGTCTCCTGAAAACTCGCCTCATATATGATTTGCATATATGAGAACTCAGAGAGAGCATCCTGTTTTGTTGAGGGGTGCACCAAGGTACGTTTTCATTATTGGTTTCCTAACGAGGTGTGATGAGCAGTCATTTCCAATTTTTCCTTTGGGTTTGACCATTGTTAATGGAATCTATAAAATGAGATACGTTAGGATTTGACTGCACTACTTTTTTTTTTTCAATTTGTTGAGTCTGCACAGCTTTAGCAAAACAGGAATACCTGTATACAGACTGATAGTATGTCATATAGTAATTTGACCTGCACATACATTTATACATTTCACAGAAATGACGCTGTATCTCATGAACAGACACACAGCTCTGGTACATTGAACAGAAATAAGATAACAACTTCATCATTTCTGTAATTCATCAATATTATATAATAAAGGCTTATAAATTGTTAGCAGAAAGAACTGTAAAACGCAGCAAGCTAAGAAAGGACAACATTTTGAGGTGTGTTTGTCTTTGTCATGCAGCATAACACCAAATTTGTTTTCTTAATAAGATGCCATGAGTTTAAGGCACTTGCAACAACGCCAGATAGCCAGGTCATGTTCTAAACTATGGGACAGATGAATGACAGTACTTTTGACATAAGTTTCAATAATACTAACAATTGTAACGTCCATTCAAGTCTACTTGGACCTAAAACATTATTTAATACAAATAAAATAAATCATAATGCTGTGAAACACTAAAAAAATTATATGTACCACAAAATATCACACAAAAATATCTATTTACATAAATATTTGTTGTGGTCCTATTGTGAAAGAAAATATGGTGGATAATGCACAAATTGCCTCTGTTGTATAAAGTCGGTTTTACAACCCTTGTGTTCAATATGATAGCTGACTTCTTTAGGTTCGCCATCAAGCTTGTCATTTGGAAATGAAATGAGGACGATTCAACAGTTTAGATATTATTCTACATGTGTAATTCACATGTATGTTCCCTAATTTTAAGGAAAAAATCTCTATGACTAATGAGGATTGTAATAAATTTGTTTTAAATGCTACATGGATCTCGTTTACATCCAAAAAACAAAGATGATTACAAGTATAAAAATCAACTATAACAATTTTCCAAAACTCATGTTTTCTAATGTGTTTGATCTATTTAAACATTGTGATGTCCTTTCTCGGCAGTTTGCTGTTTTTCTGTGATTTCGGACACACAGGAAGCCCTATTTCCCACACACAAAACTATCAACAAGAAAATCAGTAAGCAACTCAAACAAGTTGGCACTATTCTAATTTATCCAGATGGTCTTTAGTGCAACAAAACAAAACAATCCAGAAAATGAGGGGGCATGGAAAAGTCCAGAAAGTAAGACGTGGTTTATGAAGCTGACCATGAATTATAGCCCTAGTGTCTTCGTTAAGACAAGATTTAAATCCTTAAAATTCAGTGTTGAAAATCTGATGAATGTTTTCTGTTAGCAATTCTTAGAAGGTAGAGTTCACCTTTATTTCTTGTGATTGTGTTGGGCATTCTAACCAATACTGTGGATGAAATGAAAAAAGATGTACCACAAGTGGAAAATAACCTATAGTCGTGTACTTAAAGCAACAACTTTCTTCTTCATAGAACACATAGACACACAAGATGTCTTAGCCTTGAACCCTAGTTCTTAAATACATGGTCTGTGCTAATTCCTGGGGATCTGTGAATGTTTGAAAAATTAGAGAGACAGATTCCCTTTGCTAACAACAAGGCAAATATAACGCCATCACAAGCCTTTAGCATACCTAAACCATACTATCTTGGAACAAAAATTATTGAACACTCATTATAAGATGGAATTATGTTTTTAAAGCCAGTTAAAAGAGAAATAAACCTCCAGAAACCACTGAATTTTAGCTTGATGTGTTTAATCTAATATTATATAGTCTGTTGAAATTTATAGATCTCTTGGGAAATCTAGAAATCTTGAGAATTGCTCATGAAGGAGAGGATTCCAATAGACAATAATAATAATAATAAATCAGGATCAAAGTTTTAACTGAACTTTATCCCAATTAAATATACACTCAGCAGCTTTAGGCCTCAAATGTTTTTAGAGTATTATATTTTGATAGGATAAGTATAGTTGGAATTAGTTTTAAGGATGAAATTTGAAACAAAAGTCATGTTATTTATTGGCTATAAATCTAATGGAAACATTTTTTTTAATCAGAATTTCTACATAAAAAAACCCTACTGGAAAAATAGCAAACCTCTATTAACACACATATCCAAATCAGGATGACATCTTGGACAATTGTTCATTTGTCCATACAAGTAAAATATCACCTGCCCAGGGAAACCTCTGGAAAGTTCTGCCACTTAATAATAGTGGTCAACTGGCCTGCCAACAACACATTCTTTTTAATTTGATGATTCTTTTCCTCATGTGAAAAGGACAGTCCATTTAATATTTTCAAATTTTATCTTCTCTAGGTCATGTGAAATTTCAAGATTGTAATACCTCTGTTAGATTCAGCTAAAATGTAGTTTTGAGAAATCAGTTTCCTGTTTTCCTTCCTTACCCCTTCTTACTCAGATAAACCTATCTAGGGAACAGTCCTCAACTCCTGGTTTTGTCTTCCTCCATGACCTCAAGTCAAAAAAGCTCCTTAGTACAGTAAGTCTTAACCTCGTGCTTTCAGTCTGGACATATGTATTTTGTTTTGGTTCAGGCCTAAGACAAGAGACTAGTTTAAATACATTTTTAATATCCTTTCTCTCTGAGACCTGGACTGTGTTGTGATGTCTGACAGGAGTCTATTTTTAATAAAGTTGGTGAAAATGCTTGAGTCTCTGGCTAGACATGATGATTAGAATCTGTGTCGTCTATTCAGACACTGACGTTACAGATGAAAAAAAGACATAGCACCTTTTCATTTTTATTTTTGGATGGGTCTTAATTCCTCCCCACCCTACCCCACCCCTTCCCCCAGGGGTTTATTCTTATAAAAGGGAATAGTGTAAGCCTCAGTTTGAGGGTGTTAGGTAATAAATAAAACCAATTGGCTGCTAGTCATTTCCAGGACCATCTTTAAGCACAATATGTTTTTTAAAAAGATATGAAATGGTGTTGTGAATTCCTTTCCTCACTTCCATATTGTCATGTCAATTTCTCAGTTTTCATGCACATTTTCCATCCTCCAAAAACATACTATGTACCTGCCATGGGCAGCTTGTACAGAAACCATACAGTTGTGCTTTATAAATCAGGGCCAATGTTTAGAATCAATCAGAAAGAAAAGGTAACATTCAGTCTCGTCATCAGCTCGGAAAGAAACTCAGAAACATCTAGCACTGGTTTGACATGAACTCTGTGACCCACAGATGTATGGTCCTCATTGTACGATATATATACCGGTTGGTTTTTCAGTCACAGGCTCCATGTCCTTTCTCTTGATGAAAGGGAATGTAGCCCAGGTTCCGTACCACAGTCATCTATCGTACCAAATATATTATTCTCTATTCTTCTTGGTAGTTCTAGCAAGATACAGACTCTTCTACTAGATTGAAGTGTTTCCTACACTCTTTCAAAATATAATCAGAGCAAAGCAAGGTTATCGCAACAATAGAAAACATCACTTTACTGGTGAAAGGCTTTGCTTCAGGACCACCATGTCAACTGCTATTTTAGGTTCAAACATAAAACAGGTAAAGAGCACTATCGTAATCTAAGCAATAAGTCCTAATGCCACTGTAGTTACTGGAGCAGCATCGATCAAAGGCATCATGGTGACCCCGAGCACTAATCTTCTCTCTTTCCCTCAGGTTTGCTGGCAGCTGTGTCTCAGAAAAAAAGCTGTCTTCAGCAAGGCAGAAGCAGGTAAGAGAAATACATTAGAAGTCTATGTCCCATCCTGAGTTGTCATCAGGTGGTGGCTCATCGCTGTCCTCAGGGAAACTGTCAAAATTGCTTGTGTCTGTGGGTGATGCAACCTGTAAGGTGACAGAAGGGACAAGAGGCTTTTGGTGATTTTGGTAGAATTGTGACCTACAGATTTTTATTTTCCATTATTTAAAAGGATAGTTCTTTATTTTAAAACAGGTACATAAAAGCAAAATCTGTACACATCGATGGGTAACCTGATAGATGTATACATTCAGTAATATTTAGCTATACATCAGTTACCCTTTCCCCACTCTTCTGGCATTATTTTTGTCAGCCTTTGGTAAGCAACATCTAATTTCTACATTGTAAGGGGAACTTGCCTTTAGATTGCACATAGGGGTAACTGTGTACTCTTTCTGTGCCTGAATTAAGAAAGTGATTTCCCTTCCCACTTATGTTGTTACAAATGCCAGATTTTCAAACTGTTTATGGAAAGGTAGTATTTTTATCTTGCAAATGTACAAATTTTCTTCTTACATTGGACTAGAATTGTGGTGCTGTTGTATTGAGACAGGATCTCACTATGTAGCCTCAGCTTGCCTGGAACTCAATATGTAAAGCAGGCTGGCCTTGGACTCACAAAGACCCACCTGTTTCTGCCTCCCAAGTATTGGAATTAATGGTGTGAGTGCTGGGGTTTAAAGGCATGTGCCACCACACCCGACACTGAGCTCGAATTTTTAATGGCATTCCCCCCCCTTTTCCATTCAGAAACCAGTTTTGAATATGTATTACTGGATGAATGTTTTGCTTTAAATTTTGCATAACTGAGGAACTGGAAACAGGCATTCTTCTTACACCCAAGGGAAATTAGACTGTCATTAATAATTGTGTACATAAAACAAAATAATCACAGAAACCTGTAAGGAATTACAAAATCATAGTATTCTGAGGAAAACTACAAGGTACTATAAAAATTTGAATGATCATAGAAAATCTATTTACAAAAGTATTATTTTAACTTAAGAATCATTTTTAAATAAACAGTGTGTAGAACACACTAAGGTCCTAAAAGAGTTCTATGTTCTAGAGCTAATGGACTAGCCAACATGATGGCCCCATACAAGAGGAGACTGGAACAGCAGAAAGCCAGAGAAGCAGGCATATCATAAAATTTGTATGTGTATTTTAAAAAGTATAATGAAAGAATTCTGAGAAACATGTTTATTCTAAGTATAATGGAAGTTTAGAGGTTTATTCTAAACTTGAGTACAATTCTTACATATTGACTGATTAAGTCCAATCTCCAGAACATCAACCAAAACCCATGTAATATTCCTACTGTATAAAAGTGATCCCAGATAAATTTAGGTGAGAAAATTTTACATCAAATATTTGGGACTTCTACCGTTACACCGAAGACAAAATCCCATGAGTGTAGCTGGGATCTATGCTGTGAGACATGAGTGTGGTATTTTTATTTTGTTTCCTGAATGAAAACCAATCAGCAGAGAAATAAATCTTGGAAGAAAGGAAAATGTTTCTGTCTACAAAGAATCTTGAATTAATCTGAGAGAGTCAAAGCATATAAACAAAATTTACAGAGCCGCAAAGCACGCCCTTTTCCACTTACTAAATGGAGCGGGGTGCGTTAGACAGGGTAGGTTCAGGTGAAAGAAACAACTTCATTCAGTTGAAGTCTGTTTGAGGTTAATTTGATATGCACAGTCCATGTGATGTAGCTCTTTAGCAGCATGCCTGCCCACCCCCTGCCAAATAAACTGTGTTAGGAAAAGAGAACCTCCTTACAGGAGGAAAGGACACATGGCTTCACAGTCATGCTGGGGTAGGTGAGGACGTGCAAATGAAACTGGAAGCAATTCCAGATGCTCATTTTTAACATGTACCATAACAAAAGCTGACATGTATGTATGAATAAAGTGAATCTGAATTCCAATGAAGAATTTAAAAAGATAAAGGTAGATTACATGTATAATAACCAGCCCTAGACTTATTACGTTTGGATTTTAGAATATGTCATCATTATAATATGGTGCTTCATAGATTTTGACATCTGATCATAAAATTCTAAAAATAACAGATCTTTGTTGGTTAAAAAGTACCATCGCGAGCACACCATTCATAAGCCGAAAAGTCTACTTACACTCGGAATTATGGGAGGTGTCAAGGTGCCTTTTCTTAAGCCTTCCCAATTAAAGCCCTCAAACCACCTAGAAAGCAAAAATAAAGACGATAAAGATACTGCCTCTCTGCTACATATTCTCACTACAAAACGTTTGATATATGTGGTAGAAAGCAGCCAGGCAAATGTTTTTTTTTTCTTTCTTTCTTTCTTTTCTTTTCTTTTTTTTTTTTTTCGAGACAGAGTTTCTCTATGTAGCCCTGGCTGTCCCGGAACTCACTCTGTAGACCAGGCTGGCCTCGAACTCAGAAATCCACCTGCCTCTGCCTCCCAAGTGCTGGGATTAAAGGCCTGCACCACCACCGCCCAGCTCAGGCAAATGTTTTCATGTGATGGAAATAGACATTATTTCTATTTAATTATGATCTTGTTTTTCCACCCAAGAAAAAGTCTCTTGGAGTCTAGAATGATGACCTTGGACTTTCGATGTGGGTGATAATGACTTTGGACTATGGATCCTCCTGCCTCCAGTTCACACGTGTTGGCATTACAGATTTGTGTAGGGGTGATATTTAGAAAACTGCACCCGGTCTGGCTTGTTCCTGGGCAGCCACCATGTTCCCGCTTCTCCTCGGCTCTGACCAGGGCTCCAGCTAGCTAGATGCGGAGGCCCTGATACCCACAAGACGTCAGCATGGGCCATGGCTTTGCCAATCTACCATGCAGCATCCACAAAGCTCGGCTGAACTCCAGACAATATCTGCCATTCTCACAGTACCCTGTAGAAATGAGACTCTTAAAGCTTAATGATTATCTAAAGGATTTATATATTTAGAAATGCTCAATCAACAAAATGCCCACACAATTAGAGTTGTTACCCAATATCTAACCTTTTGATAGAAGTTGCTACCCAGGACAGCTTTTGACCCATCTGTAGTTCTCCATGGCTGATAGCCTCCTTCCTCTGCTGCCCTTCCTCTCTTTCTCCCTTCCCCTTCCTCTTTACTCCCCTCCCCTTGCTCTCTTCTTCTTCCAGCTCCAATTCCTCTTCTAAGGCCTAATCACCAGCTCCACTGTGAATACAATGTAGCAGAATAAATATCCTGCTATAGATCTGTGCTACCACATCTGGCTCAAAATGTTTTCAATTAGCTTATTTTACAAAATATAAAAAACTATTCAAGTATTTAAAACATTTAAATATTTAAAAATATTTTAAAATAATCATATCTTATATTTATAACTGTTAAATATTTTATTTAATAATAGACATAAAACAAATATAAATATATAAAGCAATATTAAAGATATAAAATAATAAATGTAATTGTTAAACATCAAATAATTAAAATAATTATAATTATTATTGTAATTTTACCTATAAAATATTTTACACTTAAGTCTAAATTTTAAAATATTCACACTTAAAGTATAGTTATCAAATTCACATACCAACTTATCATACAACACTTTTTGTAATTTCAATTTTTGTCTGTATAGGTTCTTGTCATATTATAATTTAGTAAACATCTCAATATGCTTAGCTCTATGCATTACAAATACTTTTAATCTTTGCCAGTGAGTTAACATTGAAGGTACAGTGAAGGTGGAAGATCAGAGACCAGACCCACAATGTCACTTGTAGCAGCCTAGGTAGTCTTTTTGAGACCTCTACTTAGGTGAAAAAGGGATTCTTGATCTTATGGCAGAAAATAATTTCAGATGAGCCAATGCACGGCAGAGTTAGAATTTGTTAGGAGAGGATTTTTATCATAGAGTCCAGCATGGGGGTTACTAGAAAGACAAACACTTGTGAAGAAGAATAAGACTCATCCAAGTATGGGTGCGAGCATCTCAAGAGATGGTGTGATATACATGTTAACAATAGCTCAAGCTGTACCTCAAAAGTTAGCAAAGATGTGTCCTCTCAATCCCTGTTGCCCTTTTTTTGGGGGGTGTACAGGGTGGCTCCATGGATATCTGGGTTTGCAATCTGATAAGGCAAATGGTGGCTAACTTATAGGACTTACACAAGGGGATCTAGACACACCTCTTCCTATCAATGAAGTTCCTAGAACACCGTAAGCTTGTAGAAGAGAAGGAGAAAGACCATATGAAATAGGGCTTTTGAGTATGACTAGTTGCTATTTTAACATTTGTATTTGCAACATCTCTCAAAAGAATTTTGTCCCTACCCAGGTGACCTTCACAGCTAGGGTCTTTGTCCTATATTTATGTATGTACTGATATTAGCATATTATTCATGTGATACTGAGTCAGTTGATGAGACAATTGAACACTGATATAAATTGGAAGAATAAATTAACTGAAACTCCTCTTAATTCACTGTATAATGGGGATTTTAAGACAGAAAGCTCCCAGCTCCAGTAGCCTCAACAGACAAAGCTTGGTCATTTGTCCCAATTATGCCAATTGAAGAGACTGTAATGGCAAGGCTTAGAGAGAGGGGTTTGATCTATATAGTTGTGTTATAGAAACAGATAGTGGGTCCTAATGGGCCCTGGGTTCACCTTTTTGGATACTGACACGAAGTTTACACTTAGGTAGAAAATAATGAGAAGACAACAAGAAGAATGACAGGGCAGACTTGGTAGCACTCTCTCAGTCCTAGTTTTACAAGATGGTTCAGAGATGTTCCTATTGCTTGAATGGCTAGGCTGGCTCATAGGAGAGGATTCCTCTTTCTCTTTAGTACAGGCTGCCTTCATGGATAATGGCCTCTATCTTGGGAGTGATGTTCCTGGACTATAATGACTTAGCTCTGTGTTTTCCTGAGTGACTAATATGCTTCCCCGCAGACATAACCAGGTGACTCAAAGGAAAGAGGCAGACATGTACAATGAAGGCAGAGAGAGATTTTGATCTTGTTTTTGGTTTCCTCTACAGGCCTACTACAGAGATGGATGAGAGTTTTCAGCTGTTTTTAAGTGCCTGTTATCATAGGACTTAAAGCCCATAACAAACTGTTGTTGGTAAGATAAAGTTAAAATGTTTTGTCTGTGTTTTAGATACCTTTTTGGGTATTTGTTGGAATACAGTTATTCTGCAAAGAAAGAAGGATCTAGATCCCTTGAACCAGCTCACCAATCAGTTTCCCTACCCACTTCGAGCCTTGGAATCCAACTCTACAACCAGGTCCTCCAGACTCATTCTACCTGTCCACCTTCCTATTGATACCCTGCCCAATGAAGTGCCCGGCACCACAGAAAGTCCTTCCTGGAACACAAGGTGGGTGTTTTACACTCACTCTGTTGGTCTATCTATCAGTTACTCTACCTGCCACTCAGCCTGGATCCAAGTGTGGAACCTGACAAGGAACTCTACAAAGTCCTCACAATGCCTTCAACCTGCCTATCAGACACTCTAACTACTGTGCAACTAACCACACAACATGGATTCTGAACCAGAACTCCAAATAGGTCCCTGGATCCATTCTGATGCCCATGAGCCTATTAATCACTCTATTTACTATATTGCTACCACAGAGAATAGAATGTGTCTTAGAACGGCAAGAAGTTCCCTGAGACTCATTCTGTCCCTATGTCATTTACCCACTGCATTCTCTGCACACATATAATGTGAAGTACACCAGGAACTACAGGGAGATCCCAGAGACACATTCAGCCCATCTACCAGCCTGTGAGCAGTACTCTCCACTTACACTCCACCTCTCACAAAGCATGGAGTATACCCTGGAACTCCCCTAAGTCCCCCAGTTCCCTTCTGCCTCAGCTACTGCTCATCAGCCACGCCACACAACATGCCACTTCCAAACCACATGGGATTGGATGAACAACCCCCCAGGGATGTTTCCCACACCAATTCAGCTTGCCTTCCCAGTAGCCAGGTACCCATTTTGGTCCTGCCCCCATAAATATAGCATGGACTCTAACATTGAACTTCAGTTAGGACCTCTAAGCCCAGCCTACTATCCCAGTTCTATACACTCTACACTCCATCCCTCTGCTGCCCCCTCCCCACCTGGTACCACAGCCAGTCCAACATGGAACTCCCAATAGGAATTCTATACCCATTCAGCCTGCTTGGCTATAAGCTATCTCACTTACAGAGTCACCTAGCACAAGTCTGACCTGAAACACCAGGGAGTTTCCTCAGATTCTCTGTGCCCACTCAACTATCAGCTACCCTACCTGGCACATCACCTGCTTGGAGTATAACTAAGAGCTCCAGACAGGATTCTCAGATCTAGTCCATCTACCTACCTGCTTGCCTATTAGCCACCCTACCCAGTTTCCTAAGTGGAAACTGATCTGGAACTCGAGGTAGGTCGCTAAGAACCCTTCCATTGACTTGCCTATCAGATGAACTCTGAGCTACCTAGACCTAGCAGGGGACAATAGGCAGGTCTTCTCAGACCTTTTCTGTGTGTACTCCTGTCTACCAGCCTCTTTGTCCTCTGCACTAAGTGGACTATAACCCATAAGTCCATGTAGCTTCCTCTTGACCCATTCTGCCTGTGTGTCTGCCTATCAGTCACCTTCCCCACCACTCCATCCTGGCATCATATGGAATCTAACCTGGAATTTCTGCTGTGTTCCTTAAACCCATTCCACACCCCCACCTGCCTACCAGCCACCCTACTAACTGTAGTCAGTGTGACTTTGTACTCCACTAGGTCCAATAGTGCATCTTTTCACCACGTGCATACTAGTTATCCTTTCCACACACTGCTACCACACAGTATACCGTTGGACCTGAACTCCAGGTAGGTCCCCTAAACCCATACTTCTCAAGTACATGCTTATTGCATACATCACCCTTCTCCAGCACAGTATGGAATTTGACCTGGAACTCTAGGTAGAAACTCCCCAAAACAGTCTGTCACCCTACCCACCGAGACACCTGGAGTTCATCAGGTCTTATGTCCCTAACATAAGATAAGGATACCCAGCCTGGCTCCCACCACACCCACCTCCACCTGAGGATGTTGTGCTGTCCTAAATCCTACCCCTGCAGAACATTTCCTACTCTCACTATGATCCCAGCTCCTTCAATCCAAGTAGCACCCATAGAGACCAGGGAGGGCTCCACAACGGAAGACTGGCAGAGAGATTCTCCCAAGCCTCAGAGACTCATAAGTTGTACTCTCATTTGTTGAGCTAGGACTACTTCTGAAACACCATCTACATATCGACACAGAGAGGCCCCAAGACTGAACACCAAGAACCATTCAGCTGGTCCATAACCTAGAAAGTTGGGGTAGCAGCGAACTGACATCCAAATACTACTCAGTAAAGGTAAGATGAGATACGTATACCTAAAATTGCCAACAGATGCCTAAGTCCCACTGAAAACACACACACACACACACACACACACACACACACACACACACACACACGAATAACCAAGACAATAAATCTCCTCCAGAAATCACCATCCCCATTGTAATAGTCTCTGAGAAAAGTAACCAGGCTAATACACAAGATGATAATTTCAAAACAGTGATTATAAATACATTGAAGGAACTCAGAGAGGATGTGGGCAAATGCCTAACTGAGGAGCATGAAAACACAAACAGTTGAATGAAGTGATGAAAATAAAACAAGATACGAAACTGAAATTTAGAAAAGAGATAGAGTCCCTGAAGAGAAGCCAAAATGATGTAACACTCAAATGAAATAGGAAAAAAAAAAAAAAAAGGTCACAGGAAAGTCTCAGCAACAGACTGGATCAAGTGGAAGAGATATCAGGTCTTGAAGACAAGATAGAGGAAGTAGATAACTTAGTCAAAGAAAATGTTAAGCTAAACACAGACACACACACACACACACACACACGCACAAATACACACAGGAACAAAACATTTAGGAAATCTGAGACACTATGAAAAGACCAAAGATACAAATTATAGCTATAGATAAAGAAACCTAGGTCAAAGGTACAGAATAGATTTTCAATAAAATCATAGAAGAAAATCCCCAAATCTGAGGGAAGAGATGCTCATTAAATTGCAGGAGGTACAAAGAACAGCAAATAGGCAGGACCAGAAAAGAAACTCCCCACAAATCACATATTCAAAGCTGTAGATGTTTTAATTAACAGGACAAAGAAAGTATCAGACAGAAAGAACAAGTCATTCCTGAGAACAGGCCCATCAGAATAACACTTGCCTTTTCCGGGAGACTTTCAACACCAGAGGGCCTGGAACAATGTCTACAAGTACTTAAAGACCACAGACAGCAGCCTAAACTAGTCCTACCTTCCCAAGGGAATTCTGGGCTTTCAGGGCCTATGATGGGTGCCTTTGAAGAGGGAAGATGCTCAAGGTTTCCTAGTAAATTTTCCCACTCAGAAGCTGGCAGTCAACATTGAAGTGTTCCAGAAAATTCTGGACTGGTCAAAATTTTCAATATTTCTTTCAGCATTAGGGTTTGTTCTTTGCCTTAGGCAGTAACTTAGGATCACTTACTAAGTAGACCTGTGTGGTATTTATAAGGGTGACCCTAAGCAACAGCCCTGGGAATTACTAACTTAGAAAAGCCCTGTGTCTTCTATGTACCAGAATAAGATACAACATTATGACTCCTCACTTAAAAGCTAGGTAAGGGACAACCCCAGACTCACAACTTACTTTCATAGCAGGACTCTATCGTGTGTGAATAGCTAAGACACTCACAATCTGTAGTAGCTCTGGCAATGCTGGTGGGTAAGCAGCTGTGATATACCTGTCCCAGAACCAAATGTAAGTCCGTCTTACACCAAAGCAGAGAAGGCATAGGTCACAGACTGACAGAAAATGACTGGGGGATTCAGGGCAACATAAAATTCTTGTTTCAAACAGATCAGCAGAAATTCATTCAGGGACTTCATGACTCATTCCCCCTGGGAAGAAAACCATTAACTGTTCTAGCTGTTTATGTCTTTGAGGTTAAAGGATCATAAAGTCTACAATTCAAATAGTCACAATGTCCTGTCTGCTTTGTCTTCATAATTACCCAGGAGGCAGAACAAAACACCTTTTCCTAAGTCATTACCAAGGGTCATCAAGTTCTGAGAAGGGGATTGCCAATGAGATCTTACCCAAATGCTTCCCTGTCAGGAATACAAGTATCTCCCACATGTGCTGACAATCTCAGGGTGGAGAGAGATCCAATTGCACAGACTGAGAGACCTCACATGGTATATTGTACAATAAAATTGTTCCTCTTGAGATTCCCTAGTTTCAGTGATAAATCTGTAAATTCTGAAAAGCTTTACTATCATTAGAACCTTGACCTCGTGAAGGCTGGATGCCCCAGGGGGTGGGAATTTTGAGGGTGGGGAGGTGGGAGTAGGGGGGTAGATAGAGGTTACATCTACAGAGAAGAAGGAGGAGGGGTGAGGGGATTGGGGGTTCCTGGGTGGGTGGGGGGTGGGGTAAGGGGACAACATGTGAAATGTAAATAAAACATCCAATAAAATAAATTAAAAAAAAGAATAAACAAATAAGGCATCTTAATATCACAACTTCCTTAACTGTTGAGCCATCTCTCCAGCATATCGAAACTTCCTCAGTGCAAAGACAAGTCCCACTTACATGTTTGGCTTTGTGTCGCTATTTTTTAGGCATAATTAGCAAGTATACTCAGTGGTCACAATCTCAGTATGCTTTTGCTATGTTTTGTTTTTAAAATATGTTTGTTCTACCACTGGATTCCTTCTTGGAATTGTTCTTTTATGTTTTGTCACATTCTCAATATACAACAACTGGTAAGTTTTTATGTCAACCCAAAGGCTCTTACTTTGAAAGTCAAAAGGGATCCATGAGGAGTTGGAGGGGAAAATAGAGGGTAGATATGATCAATGATTATATGTCATTGTGTATGTATATGGAATTCTCAGAGACTTAAGGTTTTTAAACAGAAGATAAGGACAAGGACCCTTGGTATTCTGAGAACCTGTGCCATTCATTTTTTGAGTGGAGTGCATCTGTATTTGACACATCAGGTTTTGTGTTGTGTCCACTCTAGGTCAGATTCTGACTTAAGATTTAGTCATTTACTGGCACCATGGTTGTCAGTTATCTCATGCATAAAGAGGCACTGTTGTTCTGTTGCTAATATTAAATATAACAATCTATGTTATACTTTCTCATTTATATCATTTGATGTCCCAAGTAATCATGCTATCTCTTATAATTTTCATGGGATGATGCACCTCCAACATCCAAACTCAGATTCTTATCTCATCCTTATCACAGTTTGAGGCTTTCGCTAGCTGGATGTTTAATGTCTGCATCTCTGTTTAGCAGTGAAGAAGTTTTAGAATATATCTCTTTGAATGAACATCATGCACCATTAAGACTAAGGGATCACAGTCTCACAAGGGGAAACTGACACAAAATGGAAAGAGAAAATTAATAAGACACGAGAAGTAATGTTTCACTATGGAGTCTTGTCAAAGTCCCCTGCTAGATCAGAGTCAAGAGCCACATCCAAATTAACCATTTGTTGTGAAGATCACCTACACAGAGACAAAGCTCCTTTTATACAGTTGTTAAAACTGCAAGTAATCGGCTTCATTCCTTGTTGTAAACCTACAGTTAAATCCTTGTTGTAAACCTACAGTTATCTAAGGGTCTCACTAGAAAGCACATGTGTAGTAACCGATATCTTCAATCTCGTGGCCACCCTAGCAACTCAGCTTTCTGATTTATCAGATTTCTGTTCTAACCAAGGTATTTCTTTTGCAAAAACAAGTTTCCTAGCAATCCTTGAAGATATAAGCTGACAGCCACCCAAACTGAACAGGTGGCTACTGTTAAAACACCCACATGTCTTGAGAAGGCCACGCCCATACTTGGGTATATCTTATTCTTTTTGAGCGCTCTTTTTGTATCCACCCCTGTGCTTATGATAGAAATCTATTTCTAATAAGTTCAACTTTGTTTCACCTTTGTCTGATCTGAACCATAGGACTCTCCTCAGCAAAGTCAAGAATCCCATTTTCACTTGAGTAGAGATATCCTAAAGAAAAGATCCAGCTACTGTAAGTGAGATGAAGAGCTGTGTCCCTAACTCCTGCATCCCAGAACCACTGATGCTCAAAAATTTCTATCTATCTATCTATCTATCTATCTATCTATCTATCTATCTATCTATCTATCTATCTCTATATAATATATACATGTATACATGTTACCTTTACTTAAAAAATAAATGTTTTAGTGAGCAATTTTGATTTTTAATGCAACAAAGAATAAAAAGGATATATTTTTCTTTGTGCCAAAGGGGTAAAACATAACTACTAGGTAGTGTTAATTGAGAGAAACTAAGTCAGTGAGTTGCTGGATATTAATGAGCAAATTTCCAAATACACATAGAAAGGTTTTTAAAACCTTTCTCTCTGAATGTTCTAGCCAATCAGTAAAAACTTCCATCTTGGGGAATTCACCATGATTTCTGAATTCTGAAATCTAAAGTTATATATAAAAAAGAATACTTACTTGTGTTTTTGAATGTCTTTGACTCCATTTTTCAAATTGCCTAACCTTTCTGATGGGTTGTCTCTAAAAATAAGATAACAGTCGTGTGAAAAAAAGTCAAATATTTTCTCTTTGTGATTCCTTAAAAACAATGCACTCCGAACACTTACCTGCATAGTTTTTTAATTAAGTTAGCAGCATTTTTTGCAATCTTCTTTGGAAATTCTATCATGTCAATCCCCCGCAGTATGATATTGTAGGTTTTCATAGGATCTGGGCCTGAGAAAGGTGGGCTGGCAGGGAGGAAGATAGAGAGATGGTATTTTTACTCTCTGAATAAGAAAGTGTTGGCATAGTCACATGCATGACTTTAGCTTTAATGCAGGGAATTGCATTAGCTATGACAATGGGACGAGAATTAGAAACTAACAAAGCATAAATCACTGTTGAGCAAAGCCATTGGTAGACGCACCTTGTGCAGTCGTCCCTCTGTCCTTTGATCCCCTCTTGCCCCATGCTTGGTTATTGTGGTGTCTCCTAAATGCTCCTGTCTCTTCCACACTGCCTTACTGGGCACAACTTGTGTGATTATCACACACTTAACAAATCCTTTCTTCTGAAATGACTCTCTGAATGTAGTGTTTATACTTCCTTGGGGAATACATCTAATGAATTACTTTATTTTAGGCCCCCATGGCCATATTCCTCACTTTAAGGGTGTAATTGTATTTCCTTTGATTGTGTGTGTCTCCTATTTACTTTAGTACATTATTAATAATACACAACTTTAACTGCCATTCAAATGAACGAATGCAATTCTGTTTAATCTCCTAGTGCTTGCCCTTCTTGTGGTGTCAGAATGGAATGTTCTTTTTATTCTTTTAAGTTAGCTTGCCAGTTTTCATCTTGCTTCAGAAATGAAGAATCAACTCCTTAGAGTCTTCGGTGATTAATTTAACACTTTCTAATTCATGTTTTTTATAGCCATGTTTATTTTAGACAACTAAATGATTTAGAGATGCCTTTAGTATATTTTAGAGATGATGCATGCTGAGTCTTTGCTAAAATATTAATGACTATATATTATTTAGTAGAAAATAAGTTATGTAATAACCCAAAATATTAATAATCAACATTTGATGAGCACAATTTCATTTGTATATGTGAACAGAGATAGAATTATATTGTTTATGCCTTTTTTCTTTTTTTTAGAGATGATAAATTCTTTTTATTGAAGCTGATAATCCTAACATGATAATAGACTTTCAAAAGATATAATTAAAGAAAACACAGAACGCATTCTGTAGAACAATATTTTGATTCAAAAGAACTGCATTTTAGGTAGCTGTACATTTTCTGATTTAAAGAAGAATCTAGTAAAATTTAAATTTATGATGGCTATGGTCAGGTTACATCATCATTTAAAATACCCTCCATTAGGACATTTGTCTGCCTTTTCTCTCAGATGTGAAATCAGTTTAAGTGTTGTATTAGGGCTGTGCAGTCGTGGTGCACACCTTTAACCTCAGCACTTGGGAGCAGAGATAAGTTGTTCTCTGTGAGTTTGAGTCCAGCCTGGACTACAGAGTGAGTTCCAGGACAGTTAGGGATAAACACAGAGAAACCCTGTCTTAAGAAACAAACAAACAAATAAACAAAAAAAAGAGTTCTATTAAGAAAATCAGAAATCCTTTTCATTAAATATTAAATTTACATTCTGACATTTTTAAGCATTGGAAATAGATTCTTCTCTCATACAATACATCCCAATCACAGTCTCGCCTCCCCTCCACTCTACCTACTTTCTCCTTTCTGTCCCTCCCCCCAAGATCCATGCCCCCTCTGTACCAGGTCCTCTGTATATATGTTATGGCTGTTAGCTTGGTGGTTTTGTGGGCTCCTAACAGCAGGAACATATATATATGATGTGTGTGTGTGTGGGGGGGGCGTGTGTGTGTGTGTATATATATATATGTATATGTATATGTATATGTATATGTATATGTATATGTATAT
>NW_021604599.1:2020949-2046207 GCF_004785775.1 Grammomys surdaster | reverse complement strand
TATATGTATATGTATATGTATATGTATATGTATATGTATATGTATATATCCAATTTATTTCCTTATTTGGTTGCCTTGTCCAGTCTTGATATGAGGGCTTTTGCCTTGTTTTATTGTATCTTGTTTTGTCCTGTTTGGTGGTTGTGTCTCGGAGGCCTGCTCTTTTCTGAAGAGAATATGAATTTTAAAATGCAGATGTTGCCGGGTGGTGGTGGCGCACACCTTTAATCCCAGCACTTGGGAGGCAGAGGCAGGCGGATTTCTGAGTTCGAGAGTTTGAGGCTAGACTGATCTACAGAGTGAGTTCCAGGACAGCCAGGGCTACACAGAGAAACCCTGTCTCAAAGAAACCAAAAAAAAAAAAAAAAAGTAAAAAATGCAGATGTGTGCTCAACTTAATTTTGCTTCAAGAAGGAGTAACACTGAAAGAAATGCTAAGCTTTGAACATTTTTTAACAATAATATCAATTCTAAAATATTGTTCTAAAATAAAGAAAAAATGCTGAAATTTTGAATTTTACAATCACATGCTTTCATTATGAAAATATTTGCAATTATTATATTTGAAAGATGAAAAATAAATATACCAATAGCTAATGCAGCCCTTTCTTTACTACATGCTAATTTGTATTGGTATTAAAATTGTTAAAGAGTGTAATATTTACATTATCTTTTTTGTTTGTTTGTTTTTGTTTTGTTTTGTTTTTCGAGACAGGGTTTCTCTGTGCAGCCCTGGCTGTCCTGGAACTCACTCTGTAGACCAGGCTGGCCTTGAACTCAGAGATCCGCCTGCCTCTGCCTCCCAAGTGCTGGGATTAAAGGCTTACACCACCACCGCCCGGTTTACATTATCTTTAATAGCATTAAATTACTTAATCTAAATTCTAATAAATTAAAGTAAAACAACAACAGTCTATTTGCCAGTTTTTTCGTTGAGATTTTAATCAGGTTCACCCTGTTGTTGACTTGGCCAATTAGTGTTTGTGAGAAAGGCATGTGTGAACATGTTATATGCCATGTTCTTATTTTAGGAATATTTTGATGTAAACTTTTTCTCTATAGTCTTCTCTTCGTTGGAACCACATGGTTATTGATATGGTGTCTTTTAGCATTAAAGGTGCTGAAGAGAAGGTTGCTTCTAACTGGACCCCTAATCCTTTCAAGGCCAACAACACACATCATGCTTTTGTGGCTCTGATATCAAGATAATTATTTCTTAACAGTGAGTTTGAAAAATTAGCCTCAGACACATCATGGTGTTGTTACTCTGAACATCCTGCTGATGGCAGTAACTGATAGTGAGATTTCTGAATCATATCTTAGTTTTATTTAAAAATTATTTTTTTGAGGAAAGCCATGCTTCAAATGCCTTTTGCCGTTCTCTCTGCATCTATATTCTATCTTCCTGCAAGGTTCTGACATACTCTTATTTCATACAGAAACCTCTTCTGAACTCCATGGGTCATGATGACCCTGTGTTACTCAACATCTTTAGCACATATTACGGTGGTCCAATTTTTTCTTTCACATTATTTCTTGGGAAACTTATGCCTTATGCCCTGTGCCATTCCTATTGATTATAATATTATGCAAATAGTGAACAAAGAGCTCACGTTTCATTTAGATACAAAACCTGCTAGCAGGTCCTGTTGCTTGTACGGAAATCTGACCCTAAAACTTTTCATATGGTTATCATTTCTCATACTTTATTTTCAGCTAAATGACTAGTTTAATAAGTCTCAAAGAAATTTAATCTCTATTACACACACACACACACACGAAGACAGTGATGGCAAGATTAAAGTTGGCTATTGAGTTGGTTGTACTCTTGTGACCTACTTTGATGCTTGCTTTCTGATTCTGTGATTATCTACATAAATAAGTTGAATTCCATGGTATAGTGAGATGTTCTTTAAAATCATCTAATCAGAGTGCCAAAGGCAGGAGTGCACAGGTGTCTGAGGCCTACAGTTATTCACAGTTCCCCGAAGATGTCCATACCTGCCAGTCAGAAGCTCATACATCAGAATTCCTAGTGACCAGTAGTCAGCTGAAATGTCATGGCCTTTGTTCAGGATGATCTCTGGGGCTACGTATTCTGGAGTCCCACAAAAAGTCCATGTTTTCTTTCCAAATCCTATCTTCTTTGCGAAGCCAAAGTCAACCTTAGAAAAAGAGAAAGCAAGACGCTTGAGCTATTTATGATCAAGTTGTAGAGTAATTTGTACTTCACTTAGCACACTGGTGATACCAATAAACAAAAATAATTCATTATAGTCCTGTCTTCTAAAAGGAATTACATATGTTTGCAAACACAGATGCCCTGTTCAAATTCAGTTCCAAAGAGAAAGTGAAACCTGAACATGGATAACATTGAACTCACTAAAAGAAAAGCCTATTTCTTAAACACTGTTCATTTTTCCCTATTTTTTTTTTTTTTGCCAATAGTGGTTGTGGCATAAAGAGAGAATTTCTCTTCTAAAGAGGCCGAGGTCTAGGTGGGTCATCTTAAAAGTTTCCATGGCATATACATGAGTCTTTTTGGATGCTATGAAGCTCACAGCTCTAATACTGAATATACAAGAAGGTTTACTTTTGAAGGAGGTGAGTGATACACTGAAGAGAGCAACATTTTCCCCTAGTAAATAAGCAGATAAAACAAAATCTATCTCCTTTTAGTGGAATGGTTTGAAGGAGCTTCAAATACAGAAAGCCTCCCTTTTGTAAAGTGTTTGGTTTAGATGCAAACAGTTACATGCCATTGATTTAGATGTATCTAACATCCACGCGTGGGTAGCAAGTCCAATAGTTTACAACTAGAAACAAGCACCAATAGATCTAGAACTCTTAGAAGTTGAACATTTTTAAATGAAGGAACTTCAGTTATATAGTAGGTCTTTAGAACTCTTATCCAATTGATAGTGCCATTACTGTTAGCATAACCTAGATAATGTTACCTCAGAACTCATTTCTCATGAGCATTATTCTTAAACACCAAATACATAAAAGGTTCATGGTCTTGTATAGTACTAATTTCCACTGCAGGAAGCTGCTTAGAAATACAGAATTATATATATATATGCCAACAAGGGCATTTTCTAACACTTGAATACTTGCTTTGTGGGGCTATTATTAATTCAAACCTCTCCAATTTAATTTTTCATAATATTTTACATAATTTGAAATACATTTTAATTAAAAACTTCAATGCTAACACTGCTTTTAAGAATTTATAACATTGGAATGGAAAAAAGATTTTTCTGTTAACAAATGAACCCGAGAACTTTTAGACTTCAGGACACAACCCATATGTCAAACACACTGACCAGTTTAGCATAGCCTCGGTGATCTAGGATGAGATTTTCTGGCTTGAGGTCCCTGTAAATGATTCCTTTGGAATGCAGATAGGCAAATGCTTCTACTACACATGCTGTGTAAAATCTGGTTGTCGAATCTTCAAATGAACCCCTGAAAATGGAAAACAGAATGAGTACTGTATTCATTCTCTAGGAATTCATGGATATATGAGCTCATTATATTTCTGCACTAATGTTGGCTCAGAGGCCAATGTCTAACTGGATCCATATTACGCGGTTTCCATTCCATTGGGTTTTTAAAAAGCATCCGAGGATCAAGCCAAAGAATTCCTTGCCATTATGAGTGGGACAGTTAAATCCAACTTCCTGGAAGGCTCAAGAATGGATCAGTAGCATACTAAGTTTCATGGATTTTGTGGCTTCCTCTCAACAGCCCACTGCTAAATAAAAAAAAAAATGCTGAGTCCCAGCTGTGGGCAGGAGAATGAGTCCTATATTAGCACCTGTTTATTGACAGTTTGCTTTTCAAATGAGAGGTTATCTGATTAATTAATCGATTGTTCATTCTCGGCTACTTGGGATCAAACCCAGTTTTTCACATATAGTAGGCAAGTTTCATACCATTTAGCTAGATCTCTAGTTCAAAGGAGAAGTTACATTAAACAGTGGTTATTCACCTTCCATAGTAAGCATGCACATATCTATCAACTTAAATAGATGAATTTGTTCACGGTTACTTTTAGCTCATTTTATCTGGATCTTTCTAAAGAGTGTGGGTATGGTTCTTGTGAATGTGATAATGAGAGAAGCCAGTGTTCGCAGAGAGCCATGGCAGAGCTGTAACACTGTGCATGTCAGAGAGCTGCAACACTGCGCATGTCATCTCACCCGCCATGTTAGGTTTCTGAGTCTTCTGCGTTAAGACAGACATAATTTACCTTCTATACCATTGCCTTTGCAACAGTAAGAAGAAATGGAATAACAACTAGAAGAAAAAAGTCAAGGAACTGTTAAATTCCAACATTTAACACAAACGCATTTTCTCTCTGCCTCCTGTCTCTCTGTCTCATCTGTATTTGTGTGTGTCTATATATAAACATGTAACTTTATTAATTAAAATAATGATAAAAGATAGCTCTAAGGTCATTCCTAGTTTCTAGAGCAGAATCTTTGTATTTGTTTATTCACTGGACTTACGATGAACATGTTCTTTTACTTCTTTCTTAAGTACTGAGATTTGACTGAATGACTTCAGAATTTATGGCTGTTATCAGCTCTTGGCGTAGCTTCAATGAAACAGGAACTACTACAACTTCAGGTAGTATCCAGTAAACAGTGGGACAGGAGCATGCTCATAGGCAGGTCCCTGATAACCTGTCTGTATTTTGATGGCACTTAAAAAAAAAAAAAACCCTGAAAAGTGAAGTCTAACAAACTGAGCAGGGGAATATGGCTGCATATTTACAAAATCCATCTGCAAATCCAAGGCTGGTGCAGATGTCTTGTAGGACATTTGTACTCAGAAATAGTATGTTCAGCTGTACAGACTCAGTTACCTTTTATATCTCCCGAGTAGTTACTAAAACACACACAGATAAAGGAGACAGGATAGCATATAACTGTAATCCTAGCACCTAGGAGGCTGAGGCAAGAAGCCAGCCTGGACTTTAGAGAGCCCTTATCTCAAACACAAATCTTATAAATAAAGTTCAAGGTTAAATTAATCTCTGGGAATGGTGACATCTACTCTAAGTGTCAGAGCTTTGACTCTCATCACGGAGAAATCACCATCCCAGTGCTATCTGAGTCACACAACTGTGACTTTCAAAGGAGGTAAGAAAGGGCCTATGGAAAGAACCACATCCATGGCAGGAAGGGAATGGTGTTCTTTAGGTTACAGTTGCCCTCTAACAAGTAGAAAACCTAGTCAGGTCTAAAAAATCTACAATCCTGGGGACTAGAAAGGGATTAGAGCATTATCCTGAATTCTTTTTCTGAATGTTTGTCTACCCAGAATAGAACATTTCTTTGAAGACATGCTTTACTTTAATGAGTAAGCATATGCACACACTTCTGTTGTATATGACTTCAGTTTCCCTGAACATAAAACATTCCAGAGTAATGCTAATCAAAACAGTCCACGAATGGGGTTTTAGAAGATTTCACACTGCATGGCTTGTTTGAATCCAAGAGATCAATTACTTCCTTTCTCCAGAGATACCTATCTTGGTTCTGAGCCATTTTGGACTTTAGAAGGTTCTAGAAGTTTGGTTTCTAATTCTTTCAGCAATCTCTATTGAGTATATATCACGTGTAAGTGTATTTGTAACTTATTTTAAAGGTTAAAGGGAATCTTAGTTTCAAACTTTGAGAGATTAATATAACAAGCACACACAAATAATGTATCAATAACACATTGTTACACCATTAAATATTTGATTAAGGCCACTGAAAGCGGTCACAGAGCATAGCATTAGAGTGACTGAAAATAAAACATTGCAATTAGAATTGGCAATGGCAGTGTCAGCTTGATCTAAACAGAAGTGAAAGCTTATTTAATCGGCTGTTTAGAGAGTTTCTCAAAGAAAGAAATCATTTATTCTGTGTAGCTCTTTGAAATAGTAAATTGTGCTTTGACAGTGCTATCACTTCAAGTCAAATTATGGGAACAGGCTCTCATGTGTTCCTTAGGAGTTGTTGTTTTAGCTAAATGGCTTGAAACGTCAATTTGATAAAAGTAGAGGACATATGTGTATGTATATATATATATATATATATATATATGTAAATAAGAATTAAAATTTAATCACAGTATTTAATCAGCTAATCATAAACTGAATCCTGAGATGTCAGAATGTAACAAAGACAAAATATCTCTTATCGAATGAGGCTAGGCATTATTATCTAGTGGCAGCCATCATTAGTGAGCACATACATCTGCAGGGTTACAATATGCAGGGTTATGGCCCATTGTAAAAAGGGGTAGCTAGGCTATTGGGTAAACTGACTCATTTCTTTGGCAATACTTTCAATCAGTGCTGTCGCTTAGGTCACCAAAGAAGAGATTAAATAATCACCCTCTACAACATAGTCAGCATCATAGACTCTATCCAGGAAGGCATGGGATGGGAAATTTAGGTGGTATGTGACTTGAAAATCATGAGTTCTGAGATACTTAAGTGATTCAGAACAAAATTAATAAAGAAAATGAATAAATAAAAATTAATAACATGCAGCTTCACTAGATTAAAATATATACCAAATACTCATATCAATATATATGCTATGTGCTATATCTTATTAACATGCTAGTGCACTTTTATCATATTCTACTGGATATGTAAATCCTAATAAATATTTATTATATTAGCTAATTATATTTTTAAAAGTTTCAGGAGTTATGCATTTCTTAGGTGGTAGAGGGAAAGTGAATAAAATATAATTTCCACTTGTCTTATCCCAAAGAACAAAACAGAACTTTTGGAAGAAAAAAATATCATGGATTAGATGATAAATTATAATAGCTACTAAAGAATAAAGCTGGGAAATGTGAGAAGGCATAAACAATATGCCAGTGTTTAGCTTAGGTCTGTTTAATAGTTCTTAAATTTTGCCTGCATGTAGCATCTACTTAATATTCTCTGTCTCTCTATGTCTGTCTCTGTTTCTGTCTCTGTCTGTCTCTCTCTCTGTCTCTCTTTCTCTGTCTCTCTCTCTGTCTCTCTGTCTCTCTCTGTCTCTCTCTCTCTCTGTCTCTCTTTCTCTGTCTCTCTCTCTCTGTCTCTGTCTCTCTCTCTGTCTCTCTCTCTGTCTCTCTCTCTGTCTCTCTCTCTCCCTGTATGTCTTTCTGTCTGTCTGTCTGTCTGTCTGCCTCCTGAGTAGCTGAGGCTATAGGAATGAGCTAACAGACTTGGCTCCCAGCATTTTATTGAGAAGGTGAAATAAGTATATGTAGAATAAAAGAGTAAGATTATACATAAGATTATATATGCACACAGAAGAAGGAGGGTGAGGGAGGGAAATGGGCCCAAGTCTATACATCTATAATAGCTTTCTGTTTGATGATTCGATAGTTTTAATGTGGGGTTTCACATTTTTGGAATATATCAGAGAACTAAGCAGCCTTTGTTTTTCTACATTAAGCTCAGTTATGCATATCAAGTTCCCTAGGGGTACTTAGCAACCATGTACTCAGAACTCAAGGATGACACAGGGGAGGGGAAAGGGAGGATCAGAACACAGCCCCTGGAGATAGAGGAATGAACCTGCACTGTTATTGTCTATTCATCCAGTCTTCCCAAGGGAACCGAATTCTTCACAGTCACCCTTTGTTATCCTGCTGAGTCAGAGTGTTGCTTACTCAGAAACCCAGTCTGTTACATGTGACCAGCCAAACTCTAGTCTCAAGTGGCATGAGAAAAAACATGAGGTGCTATTTTCTTGCAATTGAATACTGATGTGTAGACATATCTTAAGCTTGCAGGCTGAGTTCTATGATGTTGTTATGATTACTGTCCTAATAAAGGAACTCAGTATCAATTTTGCAGAGCTCTGGGAGCATAGCTGGTCCCTCTTCTGTACTGCTTATTATCCTTTCCTGTTTAATTCCACCTACAAACTCTTTTAATGAACAGAAAATAGGGAAAAGGTTTCACGTACAGTAGCAAAGGGAGAATGTAGAACAACATGAAGAATGTTAGGTGTTAATTTACCAATCAAAACAATAACTTTTTGCAATAGTCAGCAAGTTCTGAGGAGTGGGACCATATCTATTCTATTTATCAGAGTATATCCCAAGGCTGCTATCACCATGCCTGTCATAAAAATTATGCTCCAATTATTAACTAACAACACTACAGTAATATGCAGTGATATGGTAGCTTAGTACAGATGTTGACCTGATCCTGGATCAACAATAGGAGTTCTTTGTATGCCTTATTTTAACCTATAGTTAATACATCAAACAAAGTACTAGTAAATTAAATTATAACATATCAGGAAGTGATCTATTTAATAAATATATGTGAGTAAGGCCACTGGGATCAAAGGCTGTATGAAGATACAAAAAACACAAAAGAAAAGAAAGCTTAAGTCAAGAGTTTGTAAAGAACCCCCATTCTAACCTGGGCTATCTAAAAAACAAAACAAAACAAAAATCAACTATTTAAAATTCAGATGATGCACAGGAAAACCGAGCTATATAGCTCTAGTTAAATTTGGGAGTAGTGATTATCCAGGGGAGAAGAACTTGAAGGTAAGGCTGGAACAAATAAGAAAATAATTTTTAAATAAGGATGTGTTTTCTAAAAGTGAAAAGACAACAGAATGTAGCTACTATACCAGCACTCTGGATGCAGAGGAACAGGTCCAAGGACCTTTTGAAAAGATACAATATTTGGGAATGTATTTCAGTGGGAGAGTATATGTTTAGCAAGTGTAAGAATTTAGATTTGATCACTAACATGGGGTGGAAGTCCACAATGACTTTTGGATGATCAAAACATATTTGGAGGAAAACAAAGTCGTTGACTTTAAAACAACAACCAAAAATGGAAATGATTCAGAGAAAAAAAGCTGTGTTCTCTCTAGACAAACTTTGCCTCCCAAAGAAGGGCAGAAGGGCAAATCAAACTGTCTATGTGAAAAGGTGCAAATAAGTGGATTAATTTTTTTCCCTTTAGAGTCAGCAGCCTCTAAAAGACAACGGAGTGAACTCATGTTTCAAAGTAGAGCTATGAAAGACAGAGAAAACGTAGACAGGGTGACCATCTGAAAACTGTAGTGCAATTAAAGTGACAGGTAACCCAGGCTACAGTTACGATGCTGCTGCCAGTCTCCCAGGTTAAAGCACAGTGTGAAACTCCAGGTGTGGAGCTGGCTGATTCCAACCTTCACAGCTTACTAAGACCTGAGTGATGCATACACTGTCCTACTGTAAAGTGGGGTCAACCTATACCATTAGCTACAAAGTTTTACATATCTTATGGTAAATTCTTTATGCTGTTGGTGGTGCCTCATGTGTGCAAAGGAAAACATAAGCACTTGTAAAATATCAATATAAGTTTATGTGTGATAACAATAGATTCTTTTCATAGATCATCATGTGTCACTGTGATTTCAGAAACATGGCAGAAAAGATTGAAATCTCTTACCTATCCCTGAGAATAGTCCAGAGCTCTCCACCTAGGCAAGCTTCCATCAACATATACAAGTACTTGCTGTCTTTAAAGGTCCTGTATAGCCTGTGAACAGTAAGCAGGGAAACAAAAGTATGAATATTAGTATCTTTTAAAACACTCATTTTAAAGGTTGGTGAATTATTTATTGAATTGATGAGCATATATATATATATATGTGTGTATATATATATATGTATATATATACACACATATATATATGTACATGCATATGTATGTATATGCTACAATAAGGTGTTTTAATGCATATATGTACTGCTTAATAGTTAAACCAGAGCATTAAGCACATGTATCAAATATTTATAGCACAAAGTTACAGAGACACCAGAGCACTAAGTTCTGGTGTTCTACTTGCATAGTTGAGAATATTGAATTAAATACTTCAAGATCGATAAAAGAGACAATTTATGATGTCCCTATCATAAACACAAGCGCACAGCTTGCAGTGCTCTGACTTGCTAGTCTTGGTATTTTGTGATGAGAATGGAGGGCACTCATGTCCACAGGAAGCTAGTATCGCCACAGATGATTCTTGTCAGCTATGGTACTAAAAGCTTCTAGACTGGACTAATCCACATGGGTATGCGTGTGAGAGTTTTCTGATTTCGCTGATATATTTTGTTTGTTTGTTTTTCGAGACATGGTTTCTCTGTATAGCCCTGGCTGTCCTGGAACTCACTCTGTAGACCAGGCTGGCCTTGAACTCAGAAATCCTCCTGTTTCTGCCTCCTAAATGCTGGGATTAATGCGCCACCACTGCCTGGCAGATTTTGCTGATATTTTAATCATGGCCTTGAGAAAAACTTAGTGGTCATAAGCACATAGTATATAGATATAAAGTATATCATTTTTTGTAAATATACATTGTAAATAGTTACTTAAATTTGTATCTTAACTTTTTATGAGTGCTACTAGCAAATTAACTATAAACATCTCTCCTACGTATAAAAACTCTTCATTATCATCTTATTAGTGCTATGAAAATGCTGAAGCAGACAGATTTGCTGCCATTTTATAAAAAAAAGAAAAGAAAACATCTATAAGCCCAGTTGCTCAGTGGTTGGAGACAGGCAGAAGCCTGCAGCTCACTGGACAGCCATCCCAGGAAATGAATGAGGCCCTGGTTCAGCAAGAGACCACATCACAAAAGATAAGGTACGGAGTGGCTGAAGCTGACACAGCATCATTCTCTGGCTTCCACACATGTGTGTATTCACCTGTACACCCACACACATGTGTCAACACATGAACACAAACGCATGTATATTCCACACATACCCAGAAATAAATAATAAGTTCTTCAAAAAAAATTAACAGTAACTAGTCTGATTTTGGTATTGGTTTCATATGTTCTCAAGCTATGACAGAAATGAAATGCTGAAAGTTGGTATCTAGCTTTTGAAAAATATCTTTTCTCGAGAACATGAGAATATGATTCCTTTGGAAAATAAATATAGGGGCAAGCCTTTTATTCTTAGATGATCGAACAATTTTCTCAAGTTTGTGTGTGTGTGTGTTTGTGAACATGAAGTAAATACATTAAATTAAGGGTGAACATCATGAAAGAGAGCACCATAGTTGATGTGTCACGTGGGGCTGGCACGTTCATTGTCAGGGGTGTGCCTTTACCTCACAATGAAGTCAGAATGAGCCCCCTGCATGATCTGCTTCTCCGAGCGGATGTGTTCCTGCTGTCTCGTGTCCACAATGTGGCGTTTCTTGAGGATCTTCATCGCAAATGTTTTGGATTCTTCACTTTTCAACTGGACCTTAAAGACAAACAGAAAGGACACATGAGCGAAAACCTTCAGGCTTAATACGCCACACTGTACCATTGTCCTAAAACTAACAGGTTCATGGAGGACCCAAATGAGTCCCAACTACCACCCATGTGTCACACAGGGGGTACCCATGTTAGAGAGGCAGAGTTTACAAGCCACAATGTACAATCATCCTCAAACCTCACTGTGCCAGATCATGAGTTTCAACTAACTACATCCCAAATTAATTTTGTGCCCACAGGAATTGGAAGAAATGTATAGTTCATATTTCATTTTATTTCATATAATGAGTCTGAGTATAGTACCAAGTCTTTCTTTATCAAAAATGTCTAATTTTCTTTTCAATTCTATTTCATATGCTGGTGACAAAGTGTGATCACATGATCACCTGGGACTTTATCCTCTTCATGGTCCTCATCCATAAACATTTCTAGGGTTAAGTTTAGCGAATAAAGCTGGTCCCTGCTGGGACTGGAGATGCATATGTCATAACTGCTATTATCCATGTTATTTTGCTATCGTTTCCTTGCCTCCAGTTAAAATATATATAATGAAGGTCCCTGCCTCCCCCTCCCCCCCGATTTTTGAAAACCACTTTTTCCTTCCTCCATCAATCTTGGTGGCACTAATCTCTTTGATTTTGAATCTTGCTCTTTGGTTGTGTCCACTGAAGATCAATATAGTGAACGTGCATGTCACGAAGCCCATAAGGTTCCCCTGTGCCTATGGAAGAGGCTGGATTCCTCCAATACCTTCTCTTATGTGGGCTACAGGTGTGTTCATGCTTAAAAGAGATTCAACAAGGAGACTAGTAAGATGAGGAAGGACCGTGATGGAGCTGATCAGTTAACAGTCGTCAAGGGAGCTCTCACTGAGTGTTCTTGAGCACTGAAACCTGACAGCAACACTCAACAGCAACATTATTCAGACCCAAACAAAACTTCAGAGAAAGAACATGGCAAGTGCTGGCTGAAGCATAGCTCACCCTTCCTGGGTTCTGAATCCTTTGCTTCTTCATCTACAGGTTTAGTGAGTTATTACATGTCTTGTCTACATACAATGCTTGCATGAATTCAGTCTGAGAAGATTAATACGTCATGAGCAAGTGAGTGGACACATCAAACAGTGCAGTTTGTGTTTGTGAATCCATGTGACCAGTTAAAGGGGAAAAAAGCATAACATGAAAACAGCTACAACAGCCAAAGACCCAGTGTGAAACTCCTTACAATGATAGGTTGGTATGGCACAAATGAATTCTGTTGTTGTTGAAGTTGAAGATGGAATTGACAAATAAGCTGTTGTGAGAAGAACAAAATTCTAAGCTTTCCAAGAAGAGAGAAAATGTAGCCTTATCCAGTTAACAAAGAGAATCCTGTGCAGCTCAGATATACAACTTAAACATTGTTTTCTTTATTGATAACAGTGACTTTTCATTTCTGTACAGGGTAGAAAAAGAGGTCAGCATTGAGAGCCACAGGTCTACGTTCTAATTCTCACCCGTCTTAATCTCTTGACTCTTGGGTCAATTCTGTAACTGCTGCAAGCCCTGATTCTTGCCAAAGACAATAGCAGCAATTGTTGTAGAATTACTGTTATCCCAAAGGAGGTTGGGTCAATGACTTGGCATTCTTTTTTTTATTGGTTATTTTATTTATTTATATTTCAAATGTTATCCCCCTTCCCAGTATCCCCTCTGCAACCCCTACCCCATCTTGCCTGCCTCTATGAGGGTGATCCCCCACCCACCCACCTACTCCCACCTCACTACCCTAGCATCCCCCTACACTCTTAAAGGCCTTCCTATTACTCTTCCTGCCTTGTGTAGAAGTTTATATCAAGTTGGGACAATCAAATGTTGCTTTAAAAAATTACATCTTTTCACAGAAGTAAACTTGGCATAAGTGGATTTAATATAACTAATCAGGTAAACTGGTAAAACCAAAGTTGAAACTATGCACACACAGGTGTTATCTAAGTTCACTGAACTACTAACTGGCAGAACTGGGTTCATATTCAGGACATTTGGAGCTGAGGCACTGTAAGTACACACAGATTTTCTTCACCTGGATATAAAACTAAATGAAGGTATAAGGATGGATGTTTACAAATCTGAGTTTAATAGGATATGCCGACTCTGACTCTATGTGAAAAATTGAACCATGTATTTATTGGTGTGTATCTTCACTACTCAATATGGGTGATGTCACCATCAACAGGGGCCAATCAAAGCCTTGTTGCTTGAGATAGTGAGATGGCTCATCAGGTGAAGGTGCTTTCTGCCCATCATGACAGCTTGAGTTCAGTCCTCGGAAACCACACACATGGAAGGAGGGAAAAACTGACGCCTGAAAATTGTCCTTTGATTTCTACACATGTGCCATGGTATGCAGATGCTTCCACATAAACACATGCATACACACAAAATGAAAATAAGCAAATATATGAAAAAGAAAGGGAAAAAGACTCAAGTACTCCTCTCGTCATTTATGGTGTCCTCAGAGGACTTGGGACACAGTGGGTTGCCTAAGTTACCCAAAAAAGTGGGTAGGAAGTGGTTAATGAAAATGGTGAAGAGGCTGACTTCATGAGAAGTAAATTGAATCCCAGCATCTTTTCTTTAAAAATTTGATAGCTTTAATTATGCATATATGTTTGTGTCCATGCATGTAAGTGTGGGTGCCCATGGAGGCCATGCAGAGGACAAAGGTATTTGATTTCTGGAGGTGAAGTTACAGGTGATTGTAAGCTACACCCCACAACTAATGTGGGTAGTGGGAATCAGACTCAGGTGCTCTGAAAGAGTAGTTTATGCTCCTCAACTGCTAAGCCATCTGTCCAACCCTGAATTCTAGATTCTTAACCTAGAACTATCATTGTGAGCTAACACAACAGAGGGTCTCCTGCTTATGTTAATTCCCTGAACAACACCCAACACATGTGTTCACCAGATCCTTTCTGGCAAACCCACCACTTTCCAAAGACCATTCATGGAGCTTCCAGTCAGCATTATTTCTATCAGGAAAAACCAGAAAGAGTCTGAATGACTGTCAATAGGAGCTCGGGAAAAATAAATTATGCGATGTCCATGAAATGTAGTTGTAAAATTGGTTTTAGAATAAAATAAACAGTATTAGTTGTAAGGCAGTATATATTTATGACTACATGTTATATATGCAAATGAGCATATGCCTATCTATACATATATCTAAAGACTTCATGAAAGGGCTGAAAGTCATCAACATGTTCACAATAATTTTTCCTTTATGGATATTTTTAGTTACTTCTGCCTTAGAACTTTTGGGTTGCTTAATACTTACAGAATTAATGTATTTTATTTTATGAGGTGTAGAAATTAAACTCTAGTTGTGGAAATAATTTATAATTTTCTAAGAGCTGGGGCTGGAGAGATGGCTCAGCGGTTAAGAGCACTGACTGCTCTTCCAGAGGTCCTGAGTTCAGTTCCCAGCAACCACATGGTAGCTCACAACCATCTGTAATGGGATCCAATGCCCTCTTCTAGTATGTCTGAAGACAGCAACAGTGTACTCACACACATAAAATAAATGAATATTAAATTTTTTTTCTAAGAGCTGGGAATATATTTCAGTAGCAGTGTTCTTGCCTAGCATATATGAGTCCCCAGGTTCAATTCCCAGTTACTTAAAAACCCCCTTTAATTATAATAGCTATTTAATATTATTCACTCAAAGTAATCTTGGTCCTATTCAATGTCCACAAATACAATGAGAAACAATATACTGCCCAACCATGGAGCATATAAATCTATGCAAGTTTTGAGACATTACATGCTATTCATTTCTTTAAAAATTTGTCTTAATTTATTCTTTTTCTGTCTGAACTGCATTTGATAAGCCTAAAGTAATGTGTTTAATACGGGTTAAATTTGATATACAAAAGTTTAAAATCAAAGTTAAGTTTGTCTTCCTTACTTCCTCTGTGTCTGATTAGTTACAGAATTTACTTGTAAAATTTTAAGACGACGGTGATGATGATGATGGTGATGATGATGATGGTTTTTATTATCTAGTAGCCCATCTACCAAAATAAAGAATTAGTGCTAAGTTCAGATAGAAGTGGGTGGCAAGGAGAAGAAAGAATATGTTTTTATATTTCTCCTTCCTTTTGTCTAAACCTCTCTGCCCCAATTGGCCAAGTCTGGTCAGATTTATCTTCCCTAGTAGACTCTCCAATCCTTCTAGACATTGGAGTATGCACTGGCTTAGGGTGGCTAGTCTGGTATTTAACTACCTTGGTTTGAATTTCAGTTGTGTTTCGGCCTCTTGTAGAAGTTCTTCAAAACCTTTGCTTTCTCATCTTTGTAATAGGAAGAATTCACAAAGCTAACCTTCGAGATTGGTAGAAGATGACCTAGAATACAGTTACCATTTGGTGACTATTAACTGCGCTTACTTTTATGTTTTATGTGTACCAGAGTTTAATGAGATCTTCTTGTCAAAGCACTGAGCATATGTGGTGCTACAGACTGAGTGCCACTCTGGAGCAAGACAGAGAGACAAGGGAACGAAAGAACACATGTGAAAAGGAGCATCTCACCCCAGAATCTCCTTGAAGCCTTTGACCGGCTGAGAAACAAGAATTTCAGCACAATGCTTGCTGTGAAAAGTTATCAATGTAAAGATAACATTTCTTTCACATATATAATTTTATGTTGAAATGACAATGAGTCAGGCTTAAATCCTGAATATATATGTCCCTAAGTAGGGACTCCTTTCTTTCATTGGACATTTTCGGGGAATCTCAAACAACTATATTCTTTGTTTATAGTAAAAATATCTTAATTTTCCTTGTAATCCTTCTGATCTAAGATCAGCTGGAATGCTATCCAATGCATGGAAACTACAATGAGGTCTCACATAGGCTTCTAAGCAACCCTTTGAAGATGATAGCTTCAAATGTCACCAGAATCCTGTGTGTGACTATTTTAAAGGCAGAATCTTCCCCCAAGAAGTCCATACTCACACTTGGACACAGTTTGTTTCTTCTCTGGGTACCATTCTTTCTCTTAACCTTCACGCTAACTTACGGATTGAAATATCTTGCTAAGTAACTGGACTTCATAAATCGATCGTCCTTGAGTTCTTTTCTGTCCAGAACTCAGTAATTTAGTTCTTCACAATTTCATCAGAACCCTGAGAGATAAGGGAACTCCCCAATCTTTGAGGTGGCATCACAGAGCTGAGTGTCTGGGTTTGTATCCCTGACAATGCCACAGGCCCAATGTCACTTATGTCTGTTCCTATGTGTCCTAGTCCACCTCAGTGCTGCTAAGTAAAGAAGTCAAAGTCAACAGTAAAAAGTTTGGGAAGCGACTTTTAAGAAGATAGATGCTTAAACCACAAGGACTTTACTCTCTAAATAAAGTGAATGTCTAAAGGAAGTGTGCATAACCACTTCATACAAATACTGGCAAAAAAACAAGGCAACGAATGGCTCCAGACGGAGAAAAGGGGCAGATATCCAAAGTAAGTAATAGCAGTGTGACTTACGGAAATGGCAACAGGCCACTGGAAGGGGTGGCCATGGCATACAGTGTGCATGCTGTCTCAACCACATATAAAAAGGTACTTAGCTTCAACTACATTCAGTGCCCAAATCTTTCCCAAGAACATTAAAACAGGACCATGTAGGCAGTGGCATCTTGATGATAACAAATACAAAACAGAAATGACAAACATTTTTTTTTCTCTAAGAAAATAGTACACATTTTTAAGCAAGTAACTTATATTGCATAAAACATAGTAGTTGGGTTTTTTGTTTTGTTTTGTTTTGAAAAATTGGCTTTTTAAAGGAACATTCTTTTTTTTTTTTTTTTTTTTTTGGTTTTTTGAGACAGGGTTTCTCTGTGTAGCCCTGGCTGTCCTGGAACTCACTCGGTAGACCAGGCTGGCCTCAAACTCAGAAATCCGAGTGCCTCTGCCTCCCAAGTGCTGGGATTAAAGGCGTGTGCCACAACTGCCCGGCTTTAAAGGAACATTCTTGCAATAGTGTGATTTATGTAACTCACATTTAGTAGAAATTGAGATGATTTAATGAACTTATATCAATAAACTATCTACAATAGAGAGAAAAGAAAATCCAAGATACCTATGCTGAGAGAAACATAACCTAAGGCTGCCGATTCCCTGTCCCAAAGTGTTACAGTGTTTCATTCCACTTCATTTACAGTTAGTCCTTAGAGAAGATGCTAGGAAGTGATCTGAAAGGCTTAATAAAACCATCAACAACTGGAAACACCCGTAAACAAACCATCACCCTATAAATGTATAAGTACCAGATTTTGTTTTTAACCATCATTTTCAAGTAATCTCCACTAAACACTTTCCAGGCCACTCAGACACTGCCCTTAGAATACATGTCTAAGAAACAATGTAAGCCTCATGCTGCAGGTGAGATAGGGATGCAGCCACCGCAGTATGCAGAGAAACATCCTCAATTCACAAGGGAAGAGAGGCATGGTGTCATTCTATAGGATTTCAATCATATGCATGGAAAACAAAAACAAAGGGTGCAATTCAAAACTGTAGCGTAAGAAACTGTGTGCCAGGAAAGGCATGGCTTTAGATAAAGAGAGCAGACGCACAGCTGCCTGGAGCTGGGGTGGAAAGGGAGGAAACAGGGGCTCTTAAAAATATGAATTTTCCTTGAATTGTGTGTGTACAGTAGAACATGTTGAGGTGTGCACACTGTACCTCTACGAACCTGTTTAAGAATTTTAAAAGGAGGAAAAATCAGAAAATTAAATACCTATAATTTCTAGTGCCTTTTTTTTTTAATGATACAGCTAGCTATCTACGCATTTAGCTCGTATTTTAAAGAATTATGTGCCAGAAAGGCACTTCCTTCTGTGCCTATCTTTTTACCTTTGGTATATATTCAGAAACTACCGTCATTTGCTAAAAATGTAGTTCCTTTTACTCTAATTTTGTGAAACATTGACACAGGTTTAAAAATCCAAGTGGATTCAAGAAGCTTATAATTTTAAAAAAGGCGATTACAAGTCGATTTAACTTGAATGCATGTAATTGTTGTAAAATTCCTTATAAATGCCCCAGTCAAATCAGTACTTCTTTCATAGCACTTTAATAACATTTTCACTTATTTTAATGTAATAATTCTATTCCTTCTTTGAAGAGCATTTCTTAAATGATATTTTGATCTCATTGGCTTCCTTCTCTGCCCTTCCAGCTCCACCCCACCAATGTTTCCTAATTTCATATATATATATATATATATATATATATATATATATATGAACAATCCCTCAAGACTTCAATCATCCTACACAAAATTTGTTACTTGTACCAGAATGTCTAACATATTTGAGCATGTTAACTAAAATGGGTATCTGTAAATGTGGGGTTTTTAAAATTTGTTTTTGTTTTGTTTTTGTATTACAATTCGCCCTTAAATCTATTTGCAAAGTTGTTGTGCCAGTAAGGATGAAATAATAAGCACTGGCAAAATGTGTCCGAAATTAAAGGAATTTTACTTTCATAGGGAATGGAAAGAACTTTATGATAATGATTGAGTCACTTTGGACCTGGCAGGCCACCGTATCCTCATAAATGCCGGGCAGGGCATATTCACTAAAGTCATGAAAGAAGACAGCATGACGGAAGTGCCCAGAAAGCTTCTGTTCTTTAAGTTAGTGTTATATTCTTCAATATTTCTTAATGATAAGGATTGCTGATTCTATTAATCCAAGTAGTGATCATCATAAACTCTCTTTTTTCATCTAAATGTATTTAAATATGGAATGCCCTTAGAAAGTTACATCCAACTTAACTGTCAATATCCTTGTCCTAATTACTTTCCCCTCTGTCAATATAACTTTTAGGTAATGCTAGTTGCCAAAATACACAAGATATAAATAATCATTCCTCAAATAAAACATTTATATTTTAATATATAAATATAATATATAATACTCAATAAAAAACTCATTGTGACTCATTTTTCTTTATGAAATAATCAAAATTTCTTTCCCCCCACAAAGACTTTGATTTCTGTATGTAACTTTACAAATATAAAGAAATGCCAAATTTATCAGTGTTAGCAGCTTCTTTGCACTGTTTTAAACCAAGCACCTCACTGTTCCTTACCCTGTTCAACTCATTACTTAAAGCACACTCAAAACCTGAGACCTCACCTACGTGGAACTGAGGATCCAATATGGACAGTTGAGTTTCTTTCACTTGCTCTTCTTGAAGGTTGAAAATGAGTTGAAATGGAAAAGAGAGAATCACCATTATCAAATTCAACTATCTTTCTTGCATGTGGCCAGGTAACTCCGGAGAAGGATTTGCATTCTAGTCACAAGGCTAATGCACCACCCTTGCAGTTTTAATCATTACATACTAGAAAACTTGTAATCAAATAGGCCTTCATTCATCAGACATCAGATCTGACCCCAATCAGATTTTTAAATGTAGTACTATCCTCAATTTTACTCTTTCTGACATTAAAAAAAAATAGGAAAATTTCTTTCTGCTGCTTTCATGTTTCACTAAGTAGTTACATGATTTTCTGTATAAATGTAAATGAACTTCAAGTAGAGTCAATCCAACCAGTATTAACCGGTATTGGCTTAATCTATGAGACACAGTCACGCTAAACATTTGAAATGCACTGTGCATTTAAAGTTGTAGTGAAGACCATACAGTGGCTGTCATCAGTTTAACTTCTTTGAAATCTTTTATATAGAAGTGGTCTCTTCACTTTCAAAATGAGCTTTCAAGACTGCTGGCAGAAGTTAAAGGTTGGGAACAAAACTATCTAAGTATCTAACTGAAGGCACATTTATACCCAGGCAGGGACTATTAAACCTCCAGAAAATACACTGCCAGAGTTGAGTTGGAGGTATTGTAAGAGGTGGTGATGGTGAAGAGATAATAGTTTTGAGGAAGATAGGAAACTTTATAGAGATTAACAAGAGACAGAGTCCAGAGCCTCTTCCAGAAGAATTACCTCCAACTGGGTGCTCATCTAGTGAGAGAAAACCCAGTCACAGAACAGAGGGCCAAGACCCTTGCTTAAGGTAAGACTCTCAGAAAATTATACTGTTCTTTTAGCAACAGACATTTTGAAGAGAATGAGGTGGAGGAATGGAAAAGAGAGCTAAAAGAAAGAAAAGTAAAGACAGAGAGGAGGAAGAAGAAGAGAAAGAAGAGGAGGAGGAGAGAGAGGAGGAGGAAGAGGAAGAGGAAGAGGAGGAAGAGGAGGAGGAGGAAGAGGAGAAGGAGGAGGAGGAGAAGGGAGAAAAAGGGTGAGCCTGAAAGCTGTCTGTGGCAATTGCATTCATAAATCAGAGATAGGAAGTGTAGGAAAACCCTCTCTTCTCAACAGTCAACAGGATCAGCAAGAATCCATTGTAGAAACTGCTGCTGAGTCAGTAGCTTAGTGGGAACCCTTAGTAGGAAAGTTCCTGAGCTCCTCACACACTCAGGGAGCCTAGTCAGGGATCTGTACTCTGCTACTTTAGCCAGAAGAATACCTCTAGATAAGGAGTAAAAACTTCGTTAGAACACTACAGAGCTCAGGTAGGTGGAAGTTTTGTCTGAGGGACATTTACAGCTGATGGGTTTTGCATAGATGCTCTGCCCTGTGGCATACCTGCTTCACGGCATCCATGACGTGATTCCCTCTCAGAGACAGCCTAGGTAGAGGTACACTCATGCGTGTCAAGGCAGGAAGCCTCAAACAGGCTCTGCCCTCCCGAGCCCTCTTTCTACCCTTTACACTTTGCTTTCCTTATTTACAGTGAAGGCCAAGTTAGAAAAGCAGCTCTGTCCCCTTCTACCCTTAGCTTACTTTGAAATAGACCATCTCAGGCTGGCATTTGGGGTCCCCCTGCTCCTGTTTTAGGTTGTCTAATGACATTTCTCTACTCCTGCCTATCCGTTCTCCTTTAGCCTGAGCTACTTTAATGTCTCTTGTCGTCTTTATTAATTCCCCCACCACCCTCCCTTCAGTGTTCTCTCCATCACACTAATACTAATTTCTGGCTTGACGCTAATTATTTTATCCCCAATCTACCATTATTAATACTTATCATTAGTAATGGTCATACTAAACGACTAGATTTGGAGGTGTGGTTTTAAAAATAGTTTATTATTATATTGTCATAGATTGCGGTTGCTTCTGCGGATAGAATTTTATTTTTGGAGTCATACTGAGGACCGAGCCTGACACTCTGAGCACACTGAGTATAACTACTGAGTTATAGTCACAGTTCTAGCAGACAAATGGAAACCCTATCTTACTATAAACCAAGTCCTACTACAGCACTGCAAATATTTCCATAGACATAACAGAGGTGGTTAAAAAAATTCCAAGCAATGACACAAATCCTGGCGGACATGTCCTAATAAAGAAATATAAGAAACATGAAACAAAATCAATCAGTGTGATTCTTCCAAACAGGTTGATGTCACAGAAATCAAATCTGATAAGAGAATACTAGATGAAATCAAAAGAATTCAAAGAATTACTCATAAAAATGCTTAACAAAAATAAAAAGGACTCAAATACCTTAATGAATTAAAATAGAATCCAAGTTGTTCAATTAAAAGGAAGTTAATATAGGATATGAAACTGGAATTTAAAAATACGTATTTTAAAAAATTGCTTCAATAGAATGGATTAAGTAGAAGAAAATAAAGAAGCCTGGGTATAATGAGAGTGAATATAACATCCAGAACATAACAGAGATACATTAATAAAAAATGTAGACAGGGCAGGAGAGAGCTATGTGGCATTATTTAATTATATTTGTAAATCATGATCCTAGAAGAATAAATACAAGGTAAAGGAATAGAAAACACATTCAGTAACAATGCAGCAGGAAATTCTCTAAATCTGGTGCGAGGGATTTAGAATACTAGATAGACAAGACTCAGGAAAAACCTTCCTCACATCATGTTACAGTTAAACTTCTAATTTATAGAGCAAAAACAAAACAAAAAAAAGAATACTGAAAGCTGCAGAGAGAAACATCACTTACATGCCAAGGAAACCAAAGTCACAACAAATAAAAGATTGAAATATTTTTGTCTAATAATAGTGGAAAAAACTGTAAATCCACACAAAGAGAAACTAAAGGACGTATACAAACTCATTGCATTGAATAACACACTATTGAATAATGAATGAATGAATGAATGAATGAATGAATGAATGGGTCACTGAAAAATAAATCAGCAAAAGAACTAAAAAAATTCTTCTAAGTGAATGAAATGGATGAGACAAGACAGAACTCGTGAGATATGATGAAAATTTCTCTGAGGTAAGTTATAGCTATAAACACCTACATTTAACAGTCAGATATAGAGGCAGAGGATAAAACAAGAGTTAGCTAGGTCAAGGACTGGTATCCTCTTTACCAAAGAATCTCCTTTGATAATAACTGTGAACAAGCTACACTTGGAAGGCAAGCCTCATGCTACGGCTCCATGCCTTCTTTGTTTATACGGTTTTTCTTTTTGAGGGGGATGAGGGGCTTCGGGGAAGGACTGTGTTTTGAGGAGGGATAAATATGATGTAGGGTGGGTAGAAAGGGGGTAAATGTCTAGTAAAGAAATCAATATAGTCCAAACATTCTGTATGAAAAACCCCAAAACAAGAAAAATACCTACAGGAGTAAACAGGACAAAGCAAGAAATCTCAAGGGGCTTCCCAATGCATCCAAGGGCAAGGCTACCCCAAATCAGCAGACAGAAAGTACTGATGACAGTGGCAGACAGGAATTAAATGGCAACAAGAACAATGCAAAGGGCTAATGGCACAAAAAACTGATTCACTGCAAACCCTGAGCCAACCAGAACCAAAGAAACAGAAAGAATCAAATGAAGAAAATTATATATGGAAAGGGGAAAATGCCAGTAGAATTTGGAGAATTGTTAGGACATACTTGGAAAACCTGTATTCTTATAAGTCTGAGGACCTTTGTAAAGTATGTTGGGAGATATGAATAGATTAACAGATTTATAGCAAGCTATAAGATTGAAGCAGTAATAAAAAGTATTGTGCCCCCCCCTGACCCTCATGTACAAAAAGACAGACTCAGATGGACTCATGACTGAATCTACCAGACCTTCAGGAAATCTGATGCCAACACTGCACAGAAGGCAGGAACTTTATGAAACAAAGGCAGGAACAGTGTAAAAATCATTTTATGAAGTCCCTGTATATTCTTATCAAAACCAGACAAGAGACCACTAAGAAAGAAATGGAGGGGATGGGGAAGGGAAGGAGAAAGGTGAAGAAAGGGAGAAAGGCATGTTTGGGGAGGACAGGAAGAGGCGCGAAGGAGGGAGAAATGGGAGAGAGAGGAGAGAATGGGGAGAGAGACAATGAGAATGAATGTTTATTACAGAACAATAGGCATATCAAACAAGGAAGCAAACATTCTTATAAACTGAACTCAACTTTACATCAAAGCATTATCCACCAGGACCAAAAGGGTTTCATTCGCTTACAATGATGGCTCAGCAGAGCAAATCAAAAACTGTAATATAACAACACTCTAGTAGCCTCAAACCTGGAAACCATGCGGTCAAAACAACACATGCAGAAAAGACACTTAATAAGACTATCTTTCATGATAAAAATCTTGAGATAAACACTGAATAGAAAAAAACCATATCTCAACACAATAAAGACTGTGTCACTAGACCTGTAAGTGCATTTCACTAAATCAGGAGCAAGACATGAATGTATACTTTCTCAGTTATTAAAGGTTAGCTAAAATGATAAGGTAGGAAAAATAAATTATATATACATGAATGGAGAAGCCAAATGGCCCTTATTGCAGATAATACAATCCTATACATGAGACCCTAAAGGATTCCACTAGAACTTCCTTAACCGATGTATACATTAAGCCAAGAGGCAGAATACAGAATCAGCACAGAAAAATTAATAGTCTTTCTGTGTAACAAAAAACATGTAGAGAAAGACACTAGACAAATAATTCCATTCATGGTGGCTTCAAAAGGATAGATAAGAGTAAACTTAGCCTAGGAATAGCTAATGAATATCGAATAGCCCAGCCCCAATAGATAGATCTACATGGCAGTTCATGCTTAGGAAATACTGCAGGGGACATAAAGACTGTAAGAGACAAAAATAACAGGAGGGCAGTTATTAAGCAGTATCTCCTAGAAACAGCTGAATAAATGGGACAGTAACAATGGCAATATCCATGGACATGCTAACATAGAAGGGAGAAAATTTTCCATGAGGATCTACCCCTATATATATAGAACTATAGACAGCTCCTAGGGATGAGCCTCCATTATTGGTTAGACACTACCAAATGTTCAGCTCTGAAGTCATAAACACACACACACAGAAACACACACACACAAACACACACACCAAAATAGATTATCAGATTGTATTTATATATTTGTGCATACATATACATACATAGATAAGTATGTACGTGACAATAATGAAAGAAAAAGAGACTATCAATTAAATTGTGAACCAGAAGGGGAAGGACTCAAGGAAAGGTACTTGGGAAGTGCTGGAGGGAGGAAAGGAAAGAGGGAAAGTGATGTAATTCTATTTCAACTAAAAAGAAAAAACTAAAAATGCTGAAAGAATAGAGGACAACAATATATGGAAAGGCACTTCATGCTTGTCAATCAGCACAGTTAATAGCGTAAAAATGGCCACATTTCTAACAGCAATTTACAGATTCAATGCAATTGCAACCAAAACTCAAATGATACCCTTCACAGAACTAGACAAGACAACCCTAAAATTCATCTGTAATCACAGAATATCATGGATAGCCAAAACAGTCCTTAGCAAAAATAACACTGGGGTTATCATCACTCCTGACTTAAGTCATACTATAGAACAATAGTAACAAAACCAGCATGGTGTTAGCATTAAAAGTAGACACAATGTCCAC
>NW_021604599.1:1991450-2020549 GCF_004785775.1 Grammomys surdaster | reverse complement strand
GGTGGGGAGGTGGGAGTGGGGGGATAGGTAGGGGTTACATCTGCAGAGAAGAACAACGAGGGGTGAGGGGATGGGGGTTCCTGGGTGGGTGAGGGATGGGGTAAGGGGACAACATATGAAACGTAAATAAAACATCCAATAAAAAAACTATAAAAAACAAAACAAAACAAATGGTGCTGTGAACACTGGATAGCCATCTGGTGGGAATGAAGCCGGGTCACTAACTCTGTCCATTTACTAAACATCAATTAACATGAGATCAAAGGCCCCCAAACTCTAATACTGTTAGAAGAAAACATCTCACTACACAGGCATAGGTAAGAACTCTTCAAAACAACACATTTTAGTGAGAGTTTGCAGAAGAGGGAATCTTATATACTGTTAGTGGGAACATAGCCTCCATGATAATGGTAAGTGAGAGTCTACAGAAAACCAAAAACAGTATTTTCAAATAACACAGCAGTGCCATTTCTATGCATACACCTTATGGAACAGTGATACCTACATATCCATTACTGCAGCACTGTTTACAGTGACCAAGTTATAGAATCAGCCTTCGGTATCTGTCAATTAGGTGAACGGATAAATCTGTGCTTATATCCAACAGAGCTACTCAGTCATGAAGAAGAATGAAAAAGTATGCCTCTTTCTGTAGAATCAGTGCAACTGACAGTCGTGTGAAATGAAATAAAAAGACACAGACAAATAGTGTGTGTTCTTGCTATCATAGGCCTTAGAATTTTTTATAGATACATAAAATCACGTGTGTGTGCATGTGTGCGTGTGAGTGTGGACATGTGAAAATAGAAGAATGGAGGGAGAAAGATGGAGGGAAGGGGGTCCTTGACAGAGGGTGAGAGGGTGTACTGCAAAATTACAGGCTATACTCAAAAGAAACTGTCTTTGTGAAACACAAATTTAAAAAAGAACAGTCGCTTGGCTCATGAAAGCACCTGACCCCATATGGTCTTCAGGACACTAAGCTATATATGTTATTGGCTATGGAGGAGTGCTAATGTGAAGGACATATTATTAATTGGTAATACATTAAACATATGTGTAGAAATTGTCTACAGTTGATAAATCCACCCAAATTCATACAGCATTATAGGTTTTATACTTTTCCAAAAAGTAAGGTTAAACTTATTGCTCATATTGAAATATCTTTATCATGAAAACTATTTTTATTTTAGCTAAAGATTATGGCAGTTTTCCTCTTAACCCACATACACAGAGGGACCATTTCCCTCCTTACAGATAGAATCCTCTTCTGAACGTGTTTAAATAAAACTTTCATGGATGAGTACTACATTTGGGGATAAAGTGAACTGAGTCAGAAGGGCAGTGATGCTGTTTCTGGGAGTAATGCCCACCCAAACAATCTGTTAGTCACTGTGTAATGAACAGAATGTAGAGTCATGCTGGAATTTACACAGTTAGCCTTTTAATTGTTTAGAGAAAAGGTCTCATTTAGCCCAGGCTGGCCACAAACTAATTACTCTTATCTTCTCAGGAAGCAAAACATGTTTAAAGGCTAAAATCATGTCTGATACTGCTGTGGTCCAGATAGACTATTTGTTTTTTTTTTAGGGGTGGGGTGTAGATGATTTTTGTTAAATGTGTTATGTCCATACATTAGCTTGGAAAAAGAAGTAAATTTATAATAAGAAACAAAAAAAGTACATGCTATGTAAATGCTAACTTTGAGATGAACTGTTTTAAGCCATGGAGAAATGCATCCAGTGTCTTCCAAATTTAGACAGATTTTTCTAGGATCACATCTAACTTTGGAAGGGAGAGAAGTTATTTTAAGACACTAATTTTAATTTGCATTTCCCTGATGACTAAGGACTTTGAACATTTCTTCAAGTGCTTCTCGGCCATTTGAGATATCTCTGTTGTGAATTCTCTGTTTAGTTCTATACCCCAATTTTTGGTTGAGTTGTTTGTTTTTTTACACCAATCAGAATGATTAAGATAAAAATCTCAGGTGACAGCACATGCTGGTGTGAATGTGGAGAAAGAGGAACATTCCTGCATTGCTGGTGAGATTGAAAACTGGTCCAACCATTTCGATCTACCTGAAGACCCAGCTCTGCCACTCTTGAACATATACCCAAAATATGCCCCACCATACCACAGGGGCACATGCTCAACTATGTTCATAGTGACCTTATTTGTGATAGCCAGAAGCTGGAAACAATTCAGATGTCCCACAACAGAAGAATAGATACAGAATATGTGGTTCATTTACACAATGGAATACTATTCAGCTATTAAGAATGAGGACATAATGAGTCTTGCAGGCAAATGGATGGAACCACAAAATATCATCCTGAGTGACGTAACTCAGACCCAAAAGGACATGCATGGTATATACTCACTAATAAGTGGATGTTAGCCAAAAATGTACATAATACCCAGGCTATAATCCACAGAACTCAAGAAGGTTAACAAGCAGAAGGGCCCAAGTGAAAATGCTTCAATCCCACTTGGGAGGGAGAAGAAACCAATCACGGGGGCAGAGGGAGGAAGAGAGGAAGGGGAGGGGAAAGGGGGAGCACAATCAGGTATTGGGGTGGAAACAGGAGTGAAGCCCTGAGGGACAGCAGAATGTATGGAAACAGGCAACCTCAGGAGTTAGGAGGTGGGGGGACCCTCTAGAATGTACCAGAGACCTGGGGAGGTGAGAGACTCTTAGGACTCAAAGGCAGAGACCTTGGATGTAATGACCAACAGTGGAGAGAGGGAACTTGTAAAGTCCACCTCCAATAGAAAGACAGTGGGTATCAAGTGGAGGGATGGGGGTGCCATATCAAAGTAAAAAACTCTGACCCAGAATTGTTACTGTCTAAAAGAACTTCAGGGACAAAAATGGAGAAGAGACTGAAGTAAAGAAAGTCCAGTGACCAGCTCAAATTAGAATCTATCTCAAAGGGAGGCTCCAAGGTCTGACACTATTATTGATGCTATGGTGTGCTTACAGACAGAAGCTTGGCATGGGTGTCCTCTGAGAGGCTCAACAAGCAGCTGACTGGGACAGATGCAGATACTTACACCCATTGGACTGAAGTCAGGGATCCTTGTGTTTGAATTAGGGTAAAGCTGGAAGAGGCTGAGAAGGAGGGTGACCCAATAGGAAAACCAGCAGTCTCAACTGACCTGGACCTCTGAGGTCTCTCAGACACCGAGCCACCAACTAGGCGGCATACATAAGCTGGTCCAAGGCTCCGACACTTATACAGTAGAGGACTGCTTGGTCTGGCTTTAAAGGGAGAAGATGCCCAACCCTTGAGAGACTTGAGTCCCCAGGGAGTGGGGAGACCTGAGGGGGGGGCAACATCTTCTTAGAGATAAGAGGGAGGAGGAATGGGATGATGAATTATGGGTGAGCAGACCAGGATGGGGTTACTGACTGAACTGTAAAAAAAGATAAACAATAATTTTTAAAAAGTTACTAATTTTAAATATTTTTCATGAAAATTATATGTCAGTGCATAGTATATGAATTTCCATAAATTCAAAAAAACGTGTATGAAAGTTAATTGTATTTTCTATCCTTCATGGAGCCTGAATTATGTTATAGTTACTGATGCAGAAACTATAGGAACATGACAAATTAACCCATACTTTATCAGCATCTGTCAAAGGACAGCTAGATTTTGCTCCCTGTTTTTTTTCTGCTTAGAAACTAGCTTTGTTGAAACCAGTATAACAATTCACTTTTTGTCTTCTTTCATGACTCAGATGTCCTTCTGCCAGCAGTCTGTCCTTCAGTATCAGCTACTATTACCTTCCTTGGTCTCCTTTCTAAATGTTAACCTGCAGCCACACTTGACAGTCTACATATGAACATGTGCACACTACAAGCTGGGATTTGTATATTAATAAGAATATGTGAATTTTTATCTTTCTGAATTTGGGTGACCTTACATTCTGTCTATCCAGTTTCCTGTTAATTTCATGGTTCAATTTTCTTTACATCTGAGTAATATTTCACTGTGTGTGTATATGTGTGTGTATGTGTGTGTGTGTGTGTGTGTGTATTTGTTACCTATTCGTTGGTTGATGGACTTGCTGGTCCCATTTTTGTGTTATTGTAAATACAGCAGAAATTAAACATGGATGTGTGAATCTTGCTATGGTGGGATATGGAGTTCTCCAGGCATTTACCCAAGAGTGGAGTAGCTTACTCACATGGTAGCACTATTTTTAATTTTTTGAGGGTCCTCCAAACTGACTGCCATAATGGGTATACCAGTTTCACCCTTACCAGCTGTGAATGAGGATTCCTCTCCCCATCCTGATATCTTTCACATTATACAGTAATTTTGATTGGGGTGAGGTGTTCTAGTTTCAACTCTGTCATAGGATTTCTCTTTTCTACTGGTGGATAAACCAGAGAAATATAATTCATAGTAAAAGGGAGAAAATTCAAACGAAGCCCCATAGCTTCAGAGTGGCGATTCTCACTGCATAAAAAAGTTCACTGTAATACATTGCAGCTGGAACCAGCCATATATTTGCTTAGGGGCTACCTGAATCCAGCTGCGTGATCATTTCACTTGTAAATTTATTACACTGAAATGATTTAATAGAATGGAAGAAAAAGAAATGAGGGAGAGTCTCTTTGTTCTGTACTGAGCGTTGCTGTATTAGTGTCTTTTGGACTGAGCCTTCATTATTTATCTAAACGTCTTTCTCCTCTTTAGGAATCAATACTACAAACCACAATTATTTTTGTTTTATTTTAGAAACAAAACAAATAATTCCATAGTGAATCTTATGCAAGGGAGAGTACAGTTGGACAAAGACTGTGTCAAAATTAGGCAAAATTGTAGTTTCCAATTTCTGGTGAGTGTGATGGAACACAGGAGAGCCCAGCTACCCAGTAACACGACAGCTATTCCATCTCACTGCTGTGTGGGTCGGCAATAGGAGCTCTTAAAATGTTTCATCTTACTAGGGGTTTCCCTTTGGGATTAAGCTCCTTTCCTTTTAAGAGTGATGAAATGAAACTCTGGTGACTGAGTAGCAGGTTTATCACTTCATTTCTTGCTTAATCAGCTCTGTCTATTTTGTTCACAGTTGCTTTACATGGTGCTCCATGCCTGCTAGCCTTTGAAGTGTATTCCAAGGAAGCCTGCAGGAATGCTGAGCTGGATGCCATTTTGAAGAATACAGGACTCCGCTACACACATGTGGCCTCTCTGAGTAGGATGGTTAATCCAACTTCAGGATTCAAAAACTGGATTCAGTAAATAAATTGGAGATACCGAAGTATACCCTTTGGCATGAGTCTGACTCTTATTTGCACATTTAGAACACCAAGGTTTAAAAAGGTTATGGAACAAATGGCTGTCACCGCAGTGTTCTGCACTGAAACCCATTCCTTAATGAGAGTTTGCTTTTGCAGTTTAGAAGAGAAATGTGTAAGTAAAAGGAGGCTACTTCAGGTGCACACAGGCCAGCACGGGGAAGACTGGGAACTGCTTCCTGTCATTCCTCATGGTAGATCCGAAAATTAGAAGCTTTAGGGGTTTAGGAGAATTTAATGGCATCTATTACCGAAGGTCTCTAGCCCTAAGGCTTTTACTCTGTGAGGAGAAATGTGGCCTAGCAATGGGGAGAAGAAAAGATAAGCTGTTCTATTCTAATTCCTCTGTGAACACAACTAGGGTGATAAGTGAAGACGGCTATTATGAGTGTATTTTAATAATAAGTGTCAATTATCATTATGAGAAAAGTAATAACATTGAAATTCATTGACCAAAGATATTATATAGTACTGTGGTGACTCTAATTTTTTTAATCATTACAATCTCATGAGGGGCAAGTTCTATTTTTATCTTAATTTAATAGAAAAGGAAACTGAGGTCCAGGAGAGTTAATACAACGACCAAGCTGGTAACAGGAATTCCAACATCTAACTCCATGTTTTTATCATGTTACGTTGTCTGATTATTTTTCCTCTATAGCCATTTTGCCACTAAAATAGGAACAGCAGAAGCTTTAGAGAAAGGGGAATCCAGATGTTTCGTAGAAACAACGAGATAGCATCATTATGGTTATGGAGTTAATCTGGATTGTTCAGTTCAGGTTCTTAAATTCTAGAAATTAAAAAATAAATTCTCTCTCTCTCTCTCTCTCTCTCTCTCTCTCTCTCTCTCTCTCTCTGTGTGTGTGTGTGTGTGTATGTGTTACGTACGGTATGTTGGGGCACACTGATGGCATGCCATTGTGTGCTTGTGGAGGTAATAGGACAATTTCATGGAGTCAGTTCTTTCCTTCCACAATTACTGAGGATCAAGCTCAAGAATCAGACTTTCTCAAATGCTTTTTTTTCCCCTGTTGAGCCATCTTTGTGGCCTAGAACATTGTTTTGTTTTTTGTTTTTTTAAGTTGAGGGTTTGTAATGGTTTTAATTGTCAACTTCACACAATCTAGAATCACCTGGAAAAAAGTCTCAAGGAGGGACTCTTTAGAACAGCCTGGCCTCTGGGCCTGTATCTGGGGACTGTTTCGATTTTACCCATTGAGGTGAGAAGACCTGTCCACTGTGGGCGGCACCATATCCTAGGATGGAACTCTTGCACTGAGTTATAGTGAGAAAGCTGAAAACAGGCAAGCATGCATTATCCCCCTGCTCTTTGCTCTTGACAGTGGCTGTACTCTAAAAGCTGCCTATGTTCCTGCTGCTTTGATTTCCCTGCAATGATGGTCTGTAACTTAAAATTGGGAGCCAGACAAATATTTTCTCCTCCTAAAATGCTTTGGTCAGGGTAATCTATCACAGTAACTAGATAAGAAACTAAAAACCACATATACTTCTTTATGTGGAAGTAGTGGGAAGAATCTAAACATTTGTTAAAGCCAAAAAAACTTCTCAGTTCAAAGCAAAGCAAAGCAAAGCAAAGCAAAGCAAAGCAAAGCAAAGCAAAGCAAAACAAACCACAACAACAACAATAAAAGTCTGTCCTTCTGGGCAATAACGACAGTTTTCATTGTATGGATGTCTTCCACTTCCATGAGTCATCTTGACATTCTCCCTGTGACATGAGCCATACCCTGGGCTCTCCTCCCAAAGAAGCTACATGAGCAGAATTATAAACTGGATATGAACTTAAAGATTATAAAGCAGGCTTAAAATGTAAGGCTGAACATTTTAGTTTGGAGTGTGGCTTTGTCAGCAAGCCTTTGCTCTTACGCCTTGGTTTTCACGAGTCTTTTCTACAATGCATCACTTACATTACCTGAGCCTCAGCCTCCCTCTTCCATGCACCAGCTTGAGCTGTTCCTGCTTTGCTTATGGTTTAATCTTATTCTCTCTATGCAGCAAACTGGGAGTCCCCAAAGCTAGGAGCAATTTTTCCTAATTAAACTTCTAAATCTCCCATGAGTGATATGGAAAAAAATATAATGCAAGAAAATAAAGCTTTATCTTTTGGATTTGTATATTAGCTAAATATAGTTTATTGGTACAGGAAATTTTAGGACTATAGAATAAATTAATATTTAAGGTTAAAACCACTAACATTGACAGGTTACAAAGATGTTTGTCTGACTATGGGTAAATCTTTTTTGAAAGCAGGTACCTCAGACCAAAAAAGAAAACGTGGAACAGATTATGGATGTTATTGTAAAGCAAGGAGATACATTTTCACATATGACTTTTAAAGCCAATCTCATTATTTTACAATCATTGCACATTAGGATAATTAAGGTATCTTTTCATTTTCTTATAGTGGTACTTAAAGACTGAAGGTATACACATATGACATACATATGAGTGACATTGCAAGCAGAATTGGTTTTCTGGAAGACATACAGCAAACACATCATACTGAACACATTACAAAGCCTATTAGTTAAGAACGTGGGCAAAACACATGATAGAAGGCAGATAATAGAAAGGAGACTGCTCTCTGAATAAAATTTAAATTTCTCATGATGCTCTCATCTCCTCAAGACAAAGTAAGTTATTTAGAAATTCTCCTGACAGAATTTATCTAAACTGACAAAACAAAAATTTAGGAACTGTTAAGATCAGCAGGTTGGGCATATCCTCATGCAAAATGCTGCAAGCATCATCTGCCCATCAAGTGAACAATTACAACGCTCTTAGTTCTTTTAGGAGATGGGATTAAAATTTCAAATCTCTAAGTTCTTCATTTCTCATTGGAGAATTTATAATAATCTCATACCTGGGAAATGTTTAGGATACTACTATGCAATTTAGTGTTATTTTTAAATGTTGTTTAATTGATTATTACTGGTAAATAACAATTAGTTGGCTCAGGTTGTAAATATTAGATACTTTTTTATTATGTTCAGAACTGTGTTTCCATGTGTTAAGAATCTATGCATTTTAGATATTCTGTGTACTCTCTAATACGTTTTTAGGATGTGAAAGGTTACACAAGTTGTGAATTCTGAGTTTAAGGACATATCTCTGATTCCAATGGATGCATTGACACACCAAGGATTTATGAAAATTATGCCAACATTTTGCAAACTAGATACATTTCAAGTATAGATGAATGCTTTGGGTTTTCTTTTATTCTTTTTAAAAAATATTTTATTTACATGTACATGTGTGTATTTGTACGTGGGTATGTGCACATCAATGCAGGTTTCCAGGGAAGCTAGAAGAAGGTCTCAGATTTACTGGAAGAAGAGTTAGAGGGGTTGTGAACTGCCTGATATGGATGCTGGGAACTGAACTTGGGTCTTCTAGATGAGCAGCAAACACCTTTAACTCCTAAACTATTTCTCTAGGCCAGGGGTGTTGGTTTTCTTTGAATATCTACAAAAAGCAGTAAAGTATAATATCCAAACAGAGAGAATCAGGTGGCTATGTATAGGATCTCCCTGAGATAGTGTGTATATCTATACCTATACATGTGTGTGTGTATCAATACATAAACATGCATATGTATAGATGAACATACATTTGCATAGATTTGATCTTTTAAAACTATATTTCCTCTTATATGATTAAATTTCCCCTAATCTTGTGTGTGTATTTTTCAGAGAATTTTCTACTCGTTTTAAATTTTCAAGCCAGTACTAATTTTCAACTTGAAGTGGTCTCACAATTGTTGTTTTCAAAGCTATTGTAAAGTGCTATTTCAGACATCCTCAGACAATCTCTGTATTTCACCAAACAGGTATATTGCAGTAATTCTCTAGAAATCTGTATATTATGTTGTTTTTTTGTCAAGTAAAACAGTTATTTCATTGTCCATAGTCTTTATTAGAGACTTTATTTTTAATTTTATTTGTGTGTGTGCATGTGTCTGGCGCACAAACACATGTGCAGGTGAGAGCATTGTTGTGGAGGCCAGAAGAGAGCATGACATCATTTGGAGGCAGGGTCCAGAGTGGGTACTATGAGTTGAGTTCTCCTGACCACTGAGCTATCTTTCTCTCCCTTGCCCATAATCCTTAAAACTGGATTTAAGGAACTATATCAAATACCCTCCAAATCATGCTCTAAGGCAGTGGTTCTCAACCTCCCTACTGCTGAGACCCTTTAATACAGTTCCTCATGTTGTGGTGACTGCCAACCATAAAATTATGTCACTGCTACTTCGTAACTGTAGTTTTGCTACTGTTATGAATCCTAATGTAAATATCTGATATGCAGGATTATCTGATATGTGACGCCCCCCCCAGTCAAATATCAGATATCCTGCAACACAGATGTTAAGAACCAGTGCTCTGAGAAATTTATAGTCTTCACAGTAAGAATCTGTCTTCTCAGTACTGATCTGTGTTCCTATACTCCAGAGCCAAACCGTGCAATTATCATGCTGTCTTTGACCTTCATTAGCCATTAAAACTCATCACAATTATAACTTGTCAAATTCTTGGAAAAACTGCAAAGCTTCATGCTGGCTAGGTTTTGTTACCATTATACAAACAAGCATCATCTGAGAAGGAGAATCCCAACTGAAGAATTGGTTTCATCAGGTCTGTCTATGGGCACATCTGAGGAATTCTCTCGGTTAGTGATAGATATGGGAGGGTCCCGCCTTAAGTGTCGGTTACGCCGCCTTAGGCAGGTGGTCCTGGACCATGAATTTGAGAGGGATGGGGATGAAAGGGGTTGGAGGAAGAAGAGGGTGGGAAGACTTCATGTAACCATCTTTAAAAAATGATAATAATCAAAAGAGAGCAAGATGAGCAAGCCATGAAAAGCCAGCCAGCAGCAGCCTTCATCTACACTCTGCTAAGTTCCTGCCTCCCGTTCCACATCGGACTTTTTTCAATGGCGGACTTTAGATCTGTGAATCGCCCCCCAAATCTTTCCTCCCTAAGTTGTTTCTGGTCGTGGCATTTATCACAGCAGCATAAACTAGGGTAGGCTCCATTAATTGACAGGTGAAGTTTAGAAAAGCAGGCAGGTTGGACTGTCTGTTTTCTGCACCCTTTCTGGATTTGTATACCCATAATTAACAATAACCAGAGCCTCACAGGCGCATTCTGGATATTCATGTCTGAAATAGTAGTAATTGAAACAGCTTCAGCTTATGTTATGGCGAAGTATAAAGCAGATTCAGGGGAACACACCTTAGCTCTTAGGCCTTTTCTAATACTTCAGCAAATGACATGTTCCTGCGTCAAAGCCAGAGAGCCCAACCGCAACACAAACAAACTTCAAGAATAGCTCTGGCTCACTTAACTGGTATGGACGGGATTCCTCCTGACCTTGGGTAGCAACAGTAACTGTTTACTGCGCTTTACACAGTGCTGGGGAGTTCCTAGCACACTGTACTGGAGTTTCCTACCAGGGACTCCCCTATGCCCAGCAGAGAGATGGGAGCGACGGTATTAATCCCACAGCACTGGAAGGCAGGTATCTCATTCACCAGGACATACTTCCTGTCTTAACTTTTCTCGAAAAAGTCAGGTTTAAAATTTCTATTTCTACCAAATACAAAATGGAGCTATGTTCTTATGGTTTTTAATACCACATTCATACAATGTGAACTTGGACAAAAGTGTCTTTACCATGTCCCATACTGTGTATCTATTTACCTAGTGAAATAAACTACATGAAGTTTATATAATGTGAAATAAACTATAATAAACATCCAAACCATTATCACTGTAATCTAATTAGGTACTTACAATTACAGACTACCACTGCGTTTATTTTGTGTATATAAATGTGTGTGTGTATATATAATATATACTACAGTTTCTTTTCTGTGTTTACACTTAAAATAATTTAATCATGGCATAATTAAATTAATAAGCACTGATCAGAACTCAGGAAGGAAGGTCATAGACAGTCAGGGGGGCAAATAGTGATTCAAGACTCCTCATTAAATGTGTTTAACATTTACTCAGTACAAAGAGCTTTCTGTGAGGCAATTTGCAGTTTGTTTTGAGTCCACTGACTGCATATCCTAGCCCACACTGTTAAACAGTCTCAGACATGCCTGCATGCAGGTGTCTGCTTCTGATTAGAGCAATGATAGCTAAAAATAAGAGGTAAATGAGGGAAGGAGGAGCTCTAAGGCTGGGAGAGAGAAGCTTTGAAAAGCATTTAAAGAAAATTCACCTACCAGCTCTACTCGTCCGAAACCTCCAACTCCAAGGGTGTCAATGATGTTGAAATCAGACAGCTTCAGGTTGGCGAAGAAGGCAGCTTCGGCTTCATATCTGGATTTTTTGATGTGAAAAAATGGAAATTTCTTAGATGCGCAAACACGAGTACCACGTATGAACGTACTGGAATGGCAAGACGGCGGCACGGGCTTCACCCGCTTCAATTCCATTTTGCTTTTAGAGTCTGTGTTTTCTCACACGCATAATTTTTTGGTCCCAGCTGTATAAAATAACATAGACTTGCACTTGTTTGTCAAAGAAGAAAAATACAGAGTATCCAGTGCACGCCAGTCAAGTGACCTCTACGGCCCCGTTATCAACTCAGTCACATCTTGGTGTTTTTTCTACGGGTCTTCTTGTGAGTGTGGATTGTTTGAGTTGCTCTCTTGGGGACTGGCTTTGGATATTTGGGATTTGCTTGGTTTTGCTTTTGCTGCTCAGGTATTAGACAGCAGTTTCTCATTAGTTTCCCTTATCCACAGATTGACAGTCTTCTATCAGTATTTATCAGAAGTGTCAGGATCCAGAGACAAGTAGGGGTGTCTCTGGAGTGAAATCACAGCCAGATTTTAGAAAAACAAAAACAAATAAACAAACAAACTAAAAAAGCCAGATCTGAAAAGCTGAGGACTGAGGTGCAAATGTCTGAACTGGAGGATCGCCCAGGAACACAGTAACATCCCTTTAACGTCTTCCCTCTGCTCACATCTGTTCACTGACTCTCTGCTAGCAATCCCAGGGTCTTTAGGTTTGCAAGCCTCTTTTATATGAGTGGCGAGAAGCATGGACTAGCATCCAGGTCTAACTGCACAAGTGTCAATCTGACAGGGGCAAGAGGCCAAAATGTGCTTCTGTCCAATGAAAAAACAGAGTATGAGTTGCTTAAAATATCCCCTGCTTAAAGGCCCTGCTATTTTTAGAAAGGGCAGGAAAGCTTAAAATGGAGATGATCAGCTCACTGACTAAAGCCAGGTCAGGAGATCATTCAGCTGTCTCAAAATTGAAGTGTTGAAAATCACTATGTATGACCTTTGACCTTCAGGCCAATAGGATTCAATCTAGTACTGTACAATGCACAGACATTTCTGAGGAAATGACGTGTACACAGCTTGTGCAATGATTATCTTTACCATAATCCCAGCACCTTTGGTATCATGCTGTACGGCACTTGAGTGTAATCCAACACACCTTTAAAGATCATACTCTAAAGCACATGATAGCTTCTTAGACAAGATTTTCAACTCCCTTTGATTTACAGTTAGCGTTATACCTTTTCAACAAGTCTCTCATTGACAGAGAACTCAGAGTGGATGAAAACAGGCAGGAAAACACTAGTCTTTTTTTTGTTTTTCCTAATTTGCTTATTGTGTGTATTCTGCCACTTTGAACGAACCTTTATAGGCAAAGCTGGTGAATCCAAGAGCGTTTGCAGATTTCTCTCATTAACTACCCAGTCCAAAGGTCACCAGAGCAGTGCAGGACCTGAGCAGCTAGAAAGGAACATAGCGGGCAAATGCACATATCTAACATTCCAAATACCGGCTGCTCTCGGCACGTTAAACCTCCAGCCCATTTAATGAGGCAGGGGCAGAGCTGGCTCCAACAGGTGCTTCAGAAGGACATCTGTGGAGATCAGACTCCACGAGGGTTCACAGGCACTGAAGCATTTCCTGGTTGTCTAGATAAACACATCCCTGTTAGCATTTCTACGGTTTTTGAGTTTTGTTTTTGAAAACAAAATCTGGTTTTCTTTAAAATGTAGAGTTTTTTTTTAAAAAAAATATTTTGAAAACTTCATATCCGATGCTATTTTATGAGCATCCTAAAAACAAACATGAAAGGAAGCTGAAAGGAAAAACCTAAAGAAGCAAGGGTTAGTTCTGACTTCTCAGCCAGTTGCTGAATTCTCAGGCTGACACATCAGCTCCTGGTTCATTAACTAACGCAGTTGCTGCTTTCTTTGGGTTTTTGCTTTGCTTTGCTCTGTCTGTTTTTTTTTTTTTTTTTTTTTTTGAGACAAAGCCTTTTTACATAAACCAGGCTGGCTTTAACCTTGTGATCCTGCTTTAGGGTTTCCAGAACTGGGATTATACATGTGTACTACCAGATTAGGATAATTGATATTTTTATTAATTTGAAATAACATTATTTGGAATAAAACACTACTAAAATGCCATGTCAGAACTAATAACCCTCACATATTCATAAAAGGAACATTTTTGAATAGTAATGTGCTTGCTGTACAGATCTCAGGGGCAAAGGGGACACGCTCAGACTATTGGATTACTGCCTTATATCTGTTTAATTTATGTTATTAGTCCTTAAACCCTTGGATACACCTCTAACATTCAGTTTGGCCTTGGAAATTTAGGCTGCAAGTGCATCAAAATGAGTAGATTGATTCTGAGCTTTGGCAGAAGACCAAAACTGCCCGAGCCTTGCTACATCCAAGTAAAACAGTTACTTGTAGGGTTGGTACCCAAAGCCCCCTCTGTGAGAAACTCCCAGTAATTCTCCTGCACAGCAGAGCCCAGCCCCATAGCTCTAAGTCTTCTGCAAGCTCCAGCATACTCCTGTAGCAATGTGGAACCTGAGCACAGATTTAATTAGAGCAGAGGGAGAAGCTGCTTCCCAAGGAGGCAGGGGTGGTAGAACCTGGCAAGGTTTGGGTTCCTTTATTTTTGGTCCTCCATCATCAGCTGAACAATGATTCTTTAATGGCTGTCAGCTCAAAATGTTAACAAATGAATAACCAGGGTTGTGAGATGGATCCGCTGATAGCAGTGCTTGAAAAACACACCTGACAACCTAGTTTTAATTCCAAGAACCTGCAGTGAAAGGAAAAAATCAACTTCTAAAAGTTGTCCTTTGACCTTTCACATTAAGTATCTTTGTTTACACAGAACACACACACACACACACACACACACACACACACTCACTCATAGACACAGTCTTATCCACACATACACACACTCATACACACACATAAATGCATACTTACATACATGTATATACATGCCTACACGTACAAACATACACACAAACACACCCATTTTCTAAGCAATAGACATTTTTCTTTAGTTATAGAAATCCATTAGCATGTATACACGCTTTCATTAGCTATAAGCATTGATTGTGATTATTGATATCATCGTAATCACACTTTGCTGCTTCTAAAAAATTACTTCGCTAGTATTATTATGTGAAATTTTAAAATGTTCTCTGTGTGTTCAATAAACTAACACTGCTCAATTGAAAAAATGTTCTCTGAAGGTATTAGCTTATTATTGATGAGATATATCTTAAAGGGGCCTCAAGACAATTGTAGTCTTGATCTTCTTTTCTCTTCCATTTGTGTCAGGAGCTAGTTTTTTTGACAATTCAGACAACACATAGGCAAAGATTTCTTTTTTTCCAAACCAGGAAATGCTGTGAGTTGCCTATTATTTCATATTATTTTAATTTTTCTTCTCATTTATGTTTATTAAAGAGTAGAACCTTCATCGCCAAGACTTTTCATATTTCCCACCTTATATCAACAAATTAAAAACATGACCAAGCTTGTGTGCAGGGATTTTTAAAGATGCTCTGCTATGATTTACTTTTCCTTCTTTTTCTTTATTGTCTATAGCAGCATGGATATATCCATTCCTATCCTTGGGTATTTATATAAGAAAATGTGAATCCATCAATGATATTCTAATTTCTTTAGAGTTGATAAAGCTTGAATGGAAAGAAACTAGGTAAGTAGTTAGTGACTTATTAAATAACCCTTTCATCGAAAACAAAATGAGTTTTCAATCCATGCTTTCAGTTAACCTGCCGTGGGGAGGCTTACATACAAGGAATTCTGTATGGTAGCATGTTCATCAGCTGAAAAGTATTTATGGAAGGGCAGTGCCAAGTGTTTAATAAAAATCTATTTCAGTAAAATGTACAATCCTCAATGTCTGGATGCTTACTCTATATAATTGCTCTTAAGTTTGTGTGAGCTACTAACTTAAACATTATTTATGAGGTGAAAACTATGGGTATGCTTTTCCAGAAAAGTATAAATACTAGTATATGTTGCAGTTACAATCATATGAAGCCTATAAACCCATAGAGAGATTAATAAAACATAAGTAAGGTTAGACTGTGGCTTATAGATAGGGCATATGCTTAGCAAGTATGAGTCTCTGATTTCAATTCCCTGCAAACATAGAAAACAAACAAGCAAACTATAACAGACAAACAAAAAAAGCAAAGACATCTATGTGTCTGTTGGGTGAGGCAGGCAAAGAGAATGTATCATTTCTAAAACATTCCTAATGATAAAATTCATGTGGGACGGTAGTGATCAGAAACAATGGAGCCCTGTTAATCCTTATAGGACGATTGTTAAACCGTGAAATGTTGGACAGTTAAGCCAGCTGAAAAATGACAAAATTGTCTTGAATTTTACTCCCTCTTTTCAAGTTTGCCTTTATGCCACAGGAGTTCGTAATGTGAGATGGGGCAGGGAGGGGAAGTTATGATAGGGATGGAGAGTAAATAATTAAAAAAAAAAACCATGAAAACCTGAAGGTGTGGTGATGAACCTAGGATACGTGCAGTCTGGGACTTCGGCATCTCTTACCCTTGCATCTATTTCTCCTCTTTCCACAGCCACTCATCTGTGCTACAGGAGACTCACATTGCTTTAGAAACAGACAGATTCCTCGTTTTTCCATTATTAACAGCAAAGGCAAGGAGTTCTTTATTAACCACCACACTTGTATCTCTGGCTCTCACATTGTCTCTCTGGCATCTGTGAATCAATTACTTCTTATTTTTGTATTAAGAGAATTGGATGTTATTGATGATGATGATAATGATGAGGTAATCAGCTTGTTTCCCTGGGTCTCAGCAACTAGATGAGTGATTCATCTAGAATCAGACTTCTTACCAATCTTCCTACACGGATTATTACAACAACACAAATATTTCTACATCATTTGATAAAGCAAACAGTATTACCTCTACTCTTAAGTAAAGATGATGTGACTAAAACATAGTCAGATGAGTAATTAAGAACCATTTGAACAAAGCAAACATTGCCTGGTTTGTTTTAATTCACTTTATCTACCATGAAAACTAACTTCAGAAATCTAAGCCTCCAAGAAAAACTAGCAAGTTCTCAGAATGTCCTGATTCTACAAATGACATTTCCTGCCTTTGCTGGACTCAACTGCTTCTGAGTGTACTCATATTGCTGCCTGAGTTTAGATTTATAAGTTCTTGGGGGAATCTATAAAAAATATTTCAGCAAACGTAGATGGACTCCAATCGATGACTGAATTATTTTTTACTGTGCATGTAACAACATGAGATTTAATCAGATGATAACATCTACTTGGGACTTAATAATGATATAAGAGAACACCAGAATTAACAGACAGAAGCTCGTGGCTTTGTGGTCCTGATTCTGCCCATGACTTTGACCTTCCAGGACCTTGGTTCTGTAATGTAGGGACCTTAGAGATATTGAACACATACGCCTGTAAGCTAATCAACATGAATTGGTTGCTAGTTCAAGTCAGAGTCCAAGCTATTAAAACAAGCAGGTAAATGTCTAGAAATCATCTGTCTTCATACTGTATGTAATAAGGGTCACTGGAACCTAGATATTTATACATAAATGGATTAAAATGGGGTAAGAGAGTTTAGAAATGAGATTTTTATGCAGAAGACACAGTTTTAGTGTACGATAAATGCAAACTCTAACCTTGACTATGTACTAAACGAAGACTTACTTGCATACAAAATATGTTATAGAATAGTAGTTTCTGATTTAATAGAGTCTAGTGTGTTTAATAATTTGTGTGACAAATAAATATGAATATAGTAAAAAATGTACTCATGCATAGAGAAAGCAGCATTAAGTGGGGACAATAATGCTTATTTACCTACTCAGTGCAGATATAATTCGAGCTACCCCAGGGACTGCTGTCTTCTGGCACTAACTAAACTGTTATGGACAAAGGATCAGGAGGGAGCTACATACCACACACCCTTGACTCTCAGATATTGAAAGTAAACAAGTACATTCAGTAAAGGAGAACTCAACTGCTTTTATAAGCAACACACTGGCCACCTCTTATTTAGTTGTCATACCAAAACTGCTCTGGGAAATCACATGAAGGTAACATTCTTTAATTCACTGACAGCAGGGTGAATGGTTTTGTAGACTGAGTTAGTAAAAAGAAAGAGAAGATGCAAAATTAATTTAGGAAACCTTGAGTATTTCATTAGGTCAATTTTCTTCTGATAGTGCAATCTGTTCTTCTAAGAGATAGGAAAAAACATTGGCGCACTGCCTCTACTTCACAACTGTCTTTTCAGATTATAGGATATCTATCTATCTATCTATCTATCTATCTATCTATCTATCTATCTATCATCTATCATCTATGGATTTATTTATTAAGTCAATCTAGTCATAAAGTGCATCCCTTGAGATAGACAGGCAACGTCGTGTATGCAGAGGAGAACCACATTTCATCTTTTGCTGTGAAGCCACAGCCATGCAAGCATCCTGCATGCAAGAAGACCATTGTAGCTTTCTTCCAGGAAATGGAAAGTTTCTCTCATCTAAATCATTCTTGCTAATTCTCTGTATAGATGAGGCAACACATATTTTGCTTCTGTTTTGTAACTGACCCTTCCATGTGTTGAAAGTGACTGATTCTTTAGTTAAATATCAGAAGAATTAGGACCAGAACATTTTACTGATTCTCATCACAGGGTATTTAGACTTATTTAATGAATTAAGTATTCTACAAAGAGGAAAATCACATAATTTTAGAGATATTCCTAAAAATTCTCAGAGCACTAAACTATTGACATTGTTCAGGATCTGTGTCAACACCATCTCATCCAATATCTACATCTCTAAAATGAGACTAATTCTGGAGATATTAGATAAAAATGTTGGGGTGAGACAGACCCAGGGATGAGAGACTGGCCTGCAGTCTGTAAGTTATTTTTGAAACTATCTGATTGTACATCTGCAAGTTTTATAACATCCTGATAACTTAAAGACAAAGAGAAGCAGAGAGGTTACAAAATACATTTGAACACTACTTTTCTGCATTAATAATAATAACATGCCTACCTATATCCATGTATTTGAGTTTTAATCTATAATGATACTGGGTATGTGGCTCCTCTAGCCACAAACAAGTACTCAAAAATGAAAGTATATTTGCTTAGAAGGTAATTTAAAAAATTATAGAGAAACATTTGTAACAGAAATTGGTGAGGATATGCTATTATATACTGAACATTTGAAATATATGTTCAACATGCAATTGTAATTAAAAGATTTCAAACATTTATACAGTTTGAGATGGATTTCTGTTTCTCTTAACCGATTTTCTGAGTAAATATGTACTACCACAAAAGAGAATGACAAGAGCTATGCCCTTGTGCTCCTTCATGCACCTTTACCCAGATTACAGATATGAAAGGACAGTGCAAAAGGCAGAACAGTTCAAGACTCTAATATGGAGGTTGTTTTTGTTTCCCATGAATATAAACATTCACTACAAACAGTTGCTTCTTTAAACACATCCTTAGCGTTTTAGTATAAATTTATAAATTTAGAAACCTGCACAATACATTGGTACCTGCTCACAGGTGCTCAGCAAAGGCAGCTAGAAGGCAGTCAGGGACTGGTGTTGGGGGCTGTGGGGAGGAAAGTCATCTCCTATCTCCTTCACACAGTGTTTTGCCTTCCTTCCACTTTCCTAAACTTTGTTCAAGCCTATACCTGGTGCTTGGAAACACTTGATTCTCTTTCACAGTACAAAGATTTGAAGGCTTTTTTTTTTTGTAACATAAATATTTGTAAAATGTTTCTTGCTGACTGGGATGCAAAAGTATAAGCAAAAAACAGCAGGAAGAATTATTTCAATTTTAGGTCTCAAGTTGTCATCATTACAGTATAAACAAGCTTTTCCCTGCATATCTAGAAATGTATATAGCAAACTAAAAATGCAAGATGTTATCAAGACAACTCTCTTGAACACAGTGGTACAGAGATATTTTTTTTCAGAGACAAGCCATTTTTAGATGAACAAATGAATGAATGAATGAATGAATGAGTGAATGAATGGGATTTGTTACCTGGAGTAACAGTGTAACAAGAACCTGTTAATAAACAAAGACACTTCAAGCATAAGTTTAGGATTACAAATATTATGGAAAGTAGACTGAACGGAATGCCATCTTAATCCAAGATCTTTGAAACAAGCTTAAATGTGCTCTTAATATTAACACCTGTTATCTAATTGCAGCAAAGGATGGGTCGATCCAAAAGCATTATTTTATTTTGATTTTTTGAAAATCATCTCTTCTCATAATTACATGGATTTCACTCAATCATTAAACGTAAAATAGATAATCTAGTTCACAGATATGTTGGCTCTATTCTGGAATATGTTCTCCTTAGCCTAGTATTGTATATAGATTTATTTCTCCTTCCAACCAATTAAACAGTAACACTCAGTGGTGGTGGTCACCTCTATTTCAGAATCTTTTATGCTATCAACAAAACTTTTATGGTAGGTATTGTTAGTTGATCAGACAACTACTATTGTCTTTTGATAGTCAGGAAAGCCATTTGATTACCTATCTCTGAATTTCCTGTGAACTATCAAGGAAGCCAATTTGTTAGGGCTGTACCTTTCATTTGTTCACATAAAGCAGGAATAGCCAAGGAAGTAGCAATATGGTTGAAATATATTCTTGGAAGCCAGTTGGTTTTGGGCAAACCTCAGCTCCACTGCTCACTTAACATAGGCAGGAACAAGAAACTTAATCTATTTCCACTTAATTGTCAGAAGAAACAAATCAGCTTCCTTAGGTTATAGTAAATGTTAAATGAGATTAGATTATAAGAAGGTAAAATAAAGATGTTTGCTACAATAATTTTTGAAAGATGATCATTACCTAGGATGCATTTGAATTATGTGTATGATACTCAGTTTAGCCTTATCTAAGTATTAGCAATTGCCTAAAGTTTCTATCCATGCATTTTGGGCTGTTTCTAAAACTACCCTAGTGTACCTGGATGTGATCTACAGTACATTTGTTTGGCAAACAGAATATTTGTTAGTACATAGAAATAAATTAATTTATGGACATAGGGGATTTGAATCAACCATAATGTGCTTTGGTTCCTTCCCTAGAATCTAGTGCTTTGATTATGGCTGGTGTAATCTCCAGGATAGTGAATGACATTTGTACTGCTGCAGCATATTGCAATTTATACTGTATTTTTATCATTTAATTTCTGAAATATATGTGATTTGTTGCTATCAAATGAATCAAACTGAAAGTTTTGTTATCTATCATGAATGAAGGTTGGAGATCCTTCAATCAATTCTAGACCCTCTATTAGAAGAGGGTAGGTGAGGGTCTCCTTTCAAAATTTAAATTTTACATGTTCTTCTTGTCTACTTTGCCTACGGAAAATAGGGAATTTGTGAGGCTTCAAATGGACAAAAGAAAGACACACAGTCCTGATGTTGCTTCCCAACAAGATCCTTACCTTCAACTATTCCCTGAACTTGTGAGAGAGACGATAGGTACATCACCATGCTCTTACACAGCCAGAAAACAGACAGAGTCAGGTAACAACCTTCGTAATCCAGAGCCTGGAAATGACTGAAACAAATTCTCAAGAGGCATTCACTGCTCTGTAAATGTCCCCAGGGAGGACGAATCATTGCTCAAATTAGAGTTGCCAAGAAAGTACTCAGCGACCCATTCCTGTAAACATCCCTCTCCCGTTTTCCTGGAGCTTATTCAGTATGTGAAACTTCCCCAGAGCATCCCAAAGACCCATGCTCATTAGGAAACAGTGAAAGCCTTGCCAAGGCCCATAGGCTCAAAGGACAGCATTAGTTCCTTTGTCTCATGCCAGCAAAAACTGTGGCTGCCTCTTGTTGACCAGATATTTGTCAGTGGATCTTTTATACTGGAAAGGCTCAATGTCAGATCAACTCATTTGTGGTCTTTGACAAATAATAATAAATACTCTTTTGATTAAAGTCCTTACAAGATTTATAATGTCTTCATCCCACTGTATAATATTTGTTAAAGGATCATTTCCAGAGGTGGTACAATTTGGAAGACAAAACAAATTAACAAAGAAACCACACACACACACACAGAAAAATTCCTTCTTCATATATTACTGACAAATAACAATAGAAGAAGACAGGAGACAAAAGACACATTTGCTTTTTTTTATGTCAAAGCATATTTGCAGCATTTCGTCATGTTGCATGAGTTTGTTTCCAGTGCTATGAATATACAACACAGTTAACTTGGCATGGGGATGTTCTCTGTCACAGGAAAAGGCTTTGGGACCCACTTACTGCTATCTTACTGTCTTTTCTAACAACTATCATCACCCGCCCACTTCCACCCAGCAGTACTGACTGGAAGAGCCTGGTCTGTATCGTTACATATTCTACTGGGATCAAGAGTCCTCCATGCACACATAAAGTAATAGGCTATGGCATAGCCAATTTTTACTTTACATAGAATTCTGTTGACATCAGTCCTCGTTTGGGTGTTTCACTGCAGCTGGACAGCTGCATATGTGCCTGGCATTGCCAAGCCTTTCCGAACTAGGTCCCTTTGAAGGGAGCAAACTCGATACCGGAGACACAAGCTTACAGCCAATAGTGAAGAGCGTCCTACAGCATATGGCTCTCATCCTCCGGCTCCATGCTATCATTAAAAGACAAAACAAAACATTTACCTGGCTAGGACAAATGGAAAAATCTTGGGTTTTTGAGTCAAGGTTTTTCCTAAGAGCTTAAGCAAAGAAGAATCCTTTCCTTTTGCTTCAGGTCCCCCTCCTTCCAGACCAGATCCTTCCGTTCAGCAATGCACTGGCTCAACTCCCTGCTTTAGCTGCTGCATCCTCATCCCACGCTTTTCCTTTCCATTGAAAATCTAAATCAAGATCAAACAAAAGTCCTTTTGGTACTTCAGAGAGTCCATGAGAACGAGGCTGCGATGATTAGGGTAGTGATGTCATTGATAGCTACAGCTACGCAGATGGCGCTAGCTGAGAACGGGAATAATCTAGGAAAACGTCGTTGGGTTACTACCTCCGTTAACCCATCCACACGTGAGTTCCAAATTTACTTGCCTTTAAAGAATTCCAAATCAAGAACAATCACATACCACCTGCTTTAGATTTTCTAACAGAAAGTGAACATTGAGTTTTGCAGCTAAAACAGACATTAAAGCTAAGGCATCGCTAACTTCCTCTGGAAGGGGAGGGAGATCTGAAAGCAGAAACATAAAGTTAAGAAGTAACACGGAAGTTATCACTGTATAATTGCTTACAAACAATTTGTTACAATGGCCTAGAGCATTACAGTGTGCATGGAGACTTCAGCCTGAAGCGTGTTGTCTGCCTACCATTGTCTCCCTATGGTCTTCATACTACGTACAGAAACCATTTCTATTATTTATGTTTTCAGACATTACTAGATGTACTGGATGTTTACCCCTGTTTAACTCGTACTTCACTTCTTAATGGAATATGTTTTACTTTACATAATAAAATACCACATTATGAAATGCATACATATGTCAAGAAAAAAAGATGAGGTGCTTAGAGGTTACCGTTAAATATCAGTAGATAAGTAACATTTCCTTATTTGTTTTTCAGTGAGTTGAAACCAAAAGCTTACAAACAATTTGACAGGGGTTATTCATGTTATTTTCATGTTCTATCCCCTTTCTATTATGATAATTCATCAATTAAAATAAACCAAACATCTCAGTTTTGTTGTTTCTCTAAAGACCAGGTGTCGATATTTTTCAACTAGATCTTTATTTTAGTAAGCAAGTGTAGTATCAACAGGATATGAGATTTATTGCAATTTAAATTTTTCCCAATTTAGTTTAATATTCAATAGAATTTATTAAATTATTACTTTTGTGCATTTGCAAGGGCAATGAAAGCAGACCTTACAATCAACAGTCTCAGACTAACTTAGTGACCGGATTAATAAGAATTTTCAATATTATACCATGGTCTGTGGGCTGTACTATACAAGGTGTACAGCTGTTTACTTGTTCTGAAAGAATGGAATGGTCTGTCTATACTCTGGAGTATCTGTAACCTGAACATGAAGCTCAGGAGTGTCCCATGATTGACAAGGAACTCAGCTATGAAAACTTGCTTGGACCAGGTTTGACCCATGAAAGTCTGTTCACTTTTTAAAAACTCATTATTTTTAGCATAGAAATACTAGATTAACTTGAAACACTAAAGTCATTTTCAAGGTCAGTATCACCTTTGCCCTACATGTTTTACAATGGAAACCAGTTGTCTAAGGGTGACAGCAATTATCCTATCCCTAGTTTGATAAAGGCATAATTTTCCTGTGGGGGACAGATTTCATGAAAAGTGTATAAACTTGACACAATTTACCAATGAAGCTCTCTAGGGACTGATGTGTTATCTGAATCTGTTGTGCTGAATGAAAGGCATCTGACAGGTGACGGTAAGGAACCTGAACCAATGGCAAAGTTAATTACAGATTTTTAAAAATCATTTTGGACAGTAAGTAATCTGAATAGCAAGGTCAAAGCAGATTCCAAGTGATGCATTCTCAGCACGATCAGGGAGTTCTGCAAATTACAATAAAACAGGAACTCTTAGAGATACAAATGGGGGACCCAGATGTGTACAAAATAGAGAAAAGGAAAACCCAACCCTCAAATGGCTTCCATGCTCATGGAGGAGAAAAAGAAATAAAAATAATGTGTGTGTTAACCGTGGTAAATGCTGTGGATAGCAGTTAAGAAATTGAGACCTGCATAGGAGGGCTGCAGTTCTGACTCAGAAGTCAGGGAACTCACAGAGAGAAAGTAAGCCTGCTGGGATCTGGGAAGAAGAAATTGAAAGTGCAGCTGCTCCAAGGCAGGTGACTCTCTGTGTCACCTGTGTGTTACAATTAGCTAGGTGACCACAGAGGCTAGCACCGTGGACATATGGATGGGAGAAGGAAATGAGCTTGAGGAGAAGGTGGTGGAAGGGTTGCAAATTGTCTAGTGCTTTCTAGAGCATTGGAGATTTGACTTACTCTCAAAAGGAGCCCCTTAGAGAAGGAAGCAGGGTCTGTTCTTACATTCCAACTTACATCTGAAATTGCCTCTAGGAGGGTCGACATCAGATAGTGGGAGAACAAAGATAGGATGATGGGAACGAGCATTTGAGCAACTCACATAAGAGAAGATGCAATTTAAATGTGGTTAGCTTCACATGTACGTTTACATTAGCATCGGCATGATTTTCTGTGTGAGAAGCCGGGAAAAGAGAAAGGACTTGATGCTCAAGATAGAAATATGGAGACAGGATGGAAACACTATAAGAAAAATGAGTTTAGATCCAGATTGGAAGCTTAGCTTTGATATTTTAGATTTGTGACATATATGTAAACTTTTCAAGTAGGCATCTAGGAGTCTGATCTTGGAAAAATGGAATCTAGCCTGGAAATACAAATCTCTATTATCAGCATATTTGGGTTGGAAATGATAGAAGACAACCCAATATTTCCAGAGATGATGAAGAAAGGGCCAGAAGAATGAGTCTTAGAGCATGACGCTATTGAAAGAAAGGTGGAACACGCAGCCAGAAAAGAAAGTATCAAGAGAATCTAAGTTCCAGAAGTGGAGATTTCAAGATCTGTATCAAAAGCTACAGACAGATCAAATGGGAAAAGGCACAAGAATCAACAAGTGAATTCAACTACTAGTGACCTTGGTATAGCAATGTGAATCCAAGCTGGAGGAGAGAATTAGGAATTCCCTATGTATATGTATTGTAAAGGATTTTCTAAGGTAAGACCAGTGAGGTGATTGAAGAAGCGCAGACCTGCAGATATGGTTCATGGGTTTTTCTCTGAATGTCAGTTCACTGGACAATTGCTTACTTCAATGAAAAGAATCCATTCATTGTGCGGAAAAATGCACCATTTACAGACTTCCTTCACAGAGTGGAAGCTTACGACACATTCTCAGCCATTGCTAGGTCACTGCTAACACATGCTTCTTTCCCATGCTGTACCTATAGTGAACAGCAGGGAACGCAAGAATGCAATGAGTCTGTTCATTCTAGAAGTGAAAAGAGAGAAGCTTCACAGACTAAATAAATCTTTTAGAAGAAAAGGTAGATGAGCTGGTATATGGTGAAATAGGGCACTAGAACAAGACTAGAGCAATGCCAGTGTCAAGCTTCAAAAGAGTGACCTGTTAGGAGCAGGGATTTTAGGTCAGGGAAAAGCCAATGATCTGAAAATGAGATATTGGCAGGACTAACTGAAGTGCTAACACGAAGCTCTATATTTTCTTACCAACATTATCGGTAAGTACTTTCTTTTAGTGGCTGGATAATTTATAGTGCACATTACTCTTAAGTTCTTTATACTTCCTGCCACTTAATTCTATAGGAAACCATCTGTTCTATATTCGACTAGTTGATCTTCATCCTGGTTTCTTTTATTTATCCTTTGATTTACATATCTAGAAAAATCTCCCATCCCTGTGCTCATTTAATCTCTCTCTGTCTCTGTCTCTTTCTGTCGCTCTGTCTCTCTCTGAGTGTGTGGGTGTCTGTGTGGTGTATCAACAAGTATTTAAGCGAGAAAAACATTCTGAAATAAAAAGCACTATGAATCTAGAAATTCATGTTATAATATAACAGATTTGGAATTTAAGAATTTCTAAAGATCAGTTCCTATTCTCTTGTATTACTTAGTGAATTAAATCTCTATTCCCAGGAGGCACGTGTATGGTACCAGCACAGGCCGGAGGCAGATACAGGCTTATTAGTCACATGATAAACAATGTCCTGCTCCCATGGGTGAACTCTTAACAGCAGTCTCTGCTGGTGTCAAGGAGAGGGTTAAGCTATCTAGAGATAATTGTAATTGAACATCAAAGTCTGTTTACTGGAAGGCAAGGGTTCCTTACCCATTCCCACAATTCCCATAATTCTGGGCACAGGGGAGCAGCTGATGGCTTAGAACTGTCATCTCCAATCTTGCCAGACTCCAATGTACAGCACAATTAAAGCAACAGTTATCCAACCATGTAAGCCCCTTTCACAAACACCTGCCTAGTTCTTGTTTTAAAAGTTTTTTCAATGATAAAAGGACTTGACAGTATTGTGAAATCAGCTTTTGTGATTTGTATTCAAAATTTAATGTCTTTTCCTAGCCTGCTGCTTTCTAAGGAGAATTTACAAAGAAAGAAACTATATATTAATTTGCATTTATTATGATATTTAGAAATGTAAATTGTAACAGGAAGTCGATAGTGACTTTTAAAAGGTTTTGTCTACTTCAAAGCATCATTAGCCTCTTTCCTATATGAAAAGTGAGTAAAAGTATTCTCGATTATTCATTTACCAGTTTATTTTTTATTGTTAGCAACTATTTATGTGAATACTCTTATTATTTAAAAAATAATAGAATTTAGCAGCTTTATCTCACATCTAGATTTTTTTTTAAAAGTGATTTTCATAATGTTTACCATTTCAGGTTTTATATCTAGAAAATTCATTCAATTAAATATGGCAATATGCAAATAATCTCAAGCATAATATTAAATAGTAAGAATTTTTTAAAAGTATTGACTTAGTTTATAAGATAAAATCTATGGTGTTTACTTAATATTCTATGTTAGGCTTTAACAGAGGTTTTATGTTATTGGTATAATGCTAAAAATCTTCCCCAAATGTCTTACTTTAAAACACTAATATTTATTATCTTCTAGATTTTGTGAGCCACAAGTTTGAGGAAAGCTTAGCTGGGCCATGAGTCTTCAGAGCCCTTGCAGATGTTATCTGAGACTACAGCATCTGTAAGTGTCATTTCCCAGGAGGGTTTATACCACACAGTCTCCAGGTAGTGCTAGATGACAGTGTGATTTAGTTCCTTTCCATATGAACTTTGTGCCCTCATGATATGGTGTTCTTCTGAAACAAGAAGTCTCAGAATAAATCAGTGAGCACAATCCTTTATGACCCAACCACAGAAGCAACACACCAATGACATCCATAGTATTCTCCCCTAACCACATGGACCATAGCAGTTTATGTGATGGGAGAATACACAAAGCATCCATACAGAAAGACCCATAGGCCTGGGGCCACTATCTACTATAGTCCAGTCTCTTATGCTTGTGGTTCACAATGTTTTTGCATATGGAGTGCCCTCATCTCTTTCTAAAGCCTCTGAAATTCTCATTCTGTATATGCTCACACTAAAGCCCTTGTCATAAAAATCAATTCCAGGTGCAGATGAAGCTTCTCAAATGTGACTTCTTAACTACAGCTCTTTCCATTATTTTTTTTGAGACTATCACAACATACAAATCAGGCTGACCTTAAGACATGATGCTTCTGCCTCATCTAGTGCTGAGACTGCTGGTATGAGCTACCATGACTGCAGGCACAGTTCTTTGAGGAAGATTTGTCACAATCTGAGACTACAAGAATCAGGATCACTTAAACCCCCACCCCATTCTCCATACCACAGACACCCTCTCTAGGTCACAGAAGTTCAGACATCTGGCAGGTTGGTTGTCCTTGAATTGAGGCTTACAGGACTAGAAATAATTGAGGCTCCTCGCTCTGTCTTCAGCTCTGCCACCTTTCCCTTTAAGTCATTCCTCCTTTGACACAAATCTCTTAGTGTTTAGAGTGGTTTCCTCGGGCTGTTTTCTGCTTGGGGACTTTCTAGACCCAAGTAGTGGCCTCTCTCCACTTAGGACCACCTTTCTTCTTCTTCGTCCACGCTAGTGATGTTTGGTCAATTAAATCCTCTTAAACTGCAAGTATATGCAAAATCCTGCCGAGTTCCAGAAGACAAAAGACATGTCCACAGCTGCTTCTGACATAAGCTCTCTTTACCTTTGTGCCTTTGTGCATGCTGATGTGGACTGACACTCCCAATCGGTATGTGAAGCGTCTGTCTGCTCGAATCATTCTCTAAAGCATCGTTCTTAAATTATTGATGACACAACTAAAGATCTTATCAGAATAATTTTACCCTTATATTTATATTGTCTTTCCCTGAGCGTTCCTTAGATGTGACTCTTGCCTGAAAGCCACCTACTCTTAGCAACATTTTCCATTTGGAAAAGATGAAAATTACTAAAATACCTACTGGATCATTTATGCTTGACAGCTTTTATTTATCTTATGTTTCTCATACCACAATTCCCATAAGCAATGAGACCAAAAAATCAAGGATTAACTTTCTATACATTGCTTAGAAAATGGCTTCTAGCTGGGTTTCTCTCTTGGGTCACCAGACTAATTTTTACTTAACCTGTCATTCTAGGTGACATCCTTGCTACTAAATAACCAGAGTCCCTTTTCTACAGTTTCCAGAACAATCTCCCTCCCTCCCTCC
>NW_021604599.1:1946872-1991350 GCF_004785775.1 Grammomys surdaster | reverse complement strand
TCCCTCTTCCCACCCTCTCAATTTTGATTGTATGTGTTTGAAGAGGATATGGCATAGAGACTAGAAGAAGGTATCTGATGCCCTGGGGTTGGAGTTACAGGTAGTTGAAAGCCTCACAAATGGGTACTGGGACCTGAACTCATTCATGTCTTCTGGGAAAGAAGTCAGCATTTTAAAGCACTGAGCCATCTTATTAGCCCTTCCTTATTTTCTTAAAGCCCACACTAAGCTTCCTAAAGACACTGGATTTCTTTTAAGTTTGTTCAAAGTTTCAAAGTCCTTCTATGTGGCTCACTTTCCTGTTCTAATCTCTTCACGTTCTAGTCTTTGTGAGAGCAGGCAGCACACCCTTGGAAAGCAAAATCTGTATTAGTTGTAGAGCGCTCTCTAACATATTATCCTAATACTCAATGACTCCAAGCAACTGTTTTAATGTGGGAGCTCCTGAGTGTCTGGTCATGGCTGGGAACTAAATGGTATGAGCACTAATGGTGTTTCCTTAGAAGTAAAATCTATCCATATTCAGAACCTCAGAATACGACTTTTCTTAGAATCGGGGTCTTCATAGTTAAGATGAGGTCACAATAGATAAGGTAGGCCCTAAGTCCAAATTTGAACCCTTATATACCCTTATAGGAAAATGCTATAATGATTCAGCTACTCACAGGGTAAGGATAGCCATGTGACAATGGAGATATTGGAGTCAGCATCCACTGCTAAAGGACACCAGAGACTGTCAAAACCCCCCAAAATAGAAAGGTTTAAAGGACTTTTTCCCCTTGGTACTTTAGGGGGTATCCTGATTCTTGACATTTTGATTTCAGACTCCTAGCCTTCCAGTGAGATAAAAAAAAAACCTTTCTGGTTTTAATCCAAGTTTTAATAATTAGTTATAGCAGTCTTAGCAAAGCAGTATTCAGAGCTTCCTTAGGTTATTCTTGTATATTAATCTAATTTCCCGTTGCAGAATCAATCTTTCAGTTTACAAAAAATTGAAAACTTCATATAGCTCTCAAGAAAACCAGCAACACAAAAACACAAAAGCCAATCACTTCTTTCGGCTTCTGGACATGAGCACTTCAAGGTGAGTTTGTTAATTATATTTATTAGGCATCTACTAGATGTAAAACACTGTAGGAGCTATACTGACTAGAAATAAAACAAATTTCATCTCACGCTGGGGTGAGGAGAATTCTCTCTCCAGTTAAGGAGGAAAGGCTCATGTGAGCCTCAGGGTGCATATCTATGTTCATCAGATAGATCAGTCTATAATCATTTGTGTGTTGTGTCACTATTTGGTTTTAGTATTTACTCATTCAATAATTCAATATGGTACTTCATGTCTTAGCTGGAGAAATAATAAAAGAGAAAGAAATAAAAGGGATACAAATAGGCAAGGAAAAAGTAAAAAAAATTATTTCAACTATATTATTTTATTCATAAAGATCCCGAGTTCCTAGGGAACTCTTAGGTCTGATAAAGACTTTTATTAAAGAAACAGGATACAAAATTAACATACAAATACCAATAGTCTTCTTATATACCAGGAGCTAATGTACTAGAGGAGAAATCACAGAAACAGTGCCATTCACTATTGCCCCAAAAGAAAACTTGAACTAAGACTAGTCAAGGAATAGAAAGAAAACAGTAAAGGAGGAAGTTGAAGAAGACAGAAAGTAATACTGTGAAAAGAGCTATGCTAAGAAACTCACAGATTCTGTACAAATCCACCCAAGTTTCAATGTTGCTCTTCACTAAAACAGGCTGAAGCACACAAGAGTCTAGATTATAAAAGCAATCTTAAACAAAAACAAAAAAGTAACAGCAAGAGATACTAGAGTCCAAATCACTAACCCAGCATGACACGCCCACTCGGATGGCTCAATGGCAGGACTAGGAGACACTGATGTAAACTCATGCAGCTGTGGTCATTTCATGGTTTACAAAGATGCCAAAGCAAAGCAAAACAAACCAGAAGCCCAGCCTTGATAACAAACGGCTCTGGGAAACACGATGTATGTGGAGAAGAAAGCATATCCCAGTTTCACCCTGCAAAAGGCCAGCTTCAAGTGGATCATAGACATTAATGCAGAAACTCAAATTATGAAAAAGTAAAGAAAGGGTAGAGACAATGCTTTAGATGCGAGCATAAACAAAAGCTTTGGAATAGGGTTAAAGCTGCTCAGGAAACAATACCAAGAAAGGACAGATGGAAGAACTTACATGTTTCTGCACAGCAAAGAAATACTAAGAAAGGACAAATTCAAAAACTTATGTGCTTCTGCACAGCAAAGAAAACTCTGGATTTACTTCTTACCCAGAGTTGTTGATATTTAGAATAGGTTTTTAAAAAGTAGAACCACCAACCAAAGAGTAAATATGGAGGGAGCCAGGAGTCCAGATATATATGCAGGAGAGGATGGTCTTATCTGATATCAATGGGAAGGGAGGGAGGCTTGATACGCCAGTGTGTGAGGATGCTAGAAGGGTGGGGCAGGAGTGAGTGATGAGTGAAGGAGCAAAGGGGAGAGGGTGAGAGGAGAAGGGATCAGGGGTTGGTGGAGGGGTAACCATGAAGGGAGATAGCATTTGAAATGTAAACAAATAAAATGATTTATACAAAACAGAAAAAAAGTAAATACAAAAATAAATCATAAATCACGGCAAACAAACCAACCCATAAACAAGCTGATGACACAAACACAAATTACAAATCCTAATGACAAAATGAAAAACTGTCCAACCACTCTATAGCTGTCAGAAAATGCAAATCAAACCTTCCCTGAGATTCCATTTCATTTAGATCAGAATGGTAAGCACTAAAAATTAATAACAAAAGCTGGCCAGGGTGTAGATAAAATATATATTGGCAGGAATATAAACTAGTCTAGTTACTAGTAAGTTCAGTACGGGAGTTCTTAAAACACCTAAAAATATATCTACCCTATGACTCAGCTACAGCATTCCTGGGTGTTTATTCAACAGAGGTCTCCAAGTACTACAGATCCTAGCTGCTCACTGCAGCACAAGGGAGCACCCTAGATGTCCAACAACAGATGACATGAGAAAGAAAAGATCACACACATAATGGAATTTTTCAGCCATAAAAATTATGAAAGTTATATCATTTGTAGAGAAATGACTGCAACTGGAGATAATTATATTAAATAAATTAAGCCAGTCTTAGGAAAAAATATTATATGCTTTCCTTCATTTGGAGTTCCTAGATTTTATATACATATAGATAGTCAAGTATATCTATATGCTATAACAGGAGAGTATAGAAAGGGAAAGGGAAGGGAGGCATGAGAGAGTAAGAAGCAGCAGTTGCATTTCGGTCTTATTATTTAAATGATTTACATATGTACATCATTTATGTATGCATATTCACATAAATGATCAAAAATAAGAGAGAAATAAAAACTTTAACGAGTATGAAGCTGAATGTGTTGAAGACACATTTCTGGTATTCCGACCCTTCTTGGCTAGTTTCGTCGCTTAGCAACATCCCTGTCTAAAAGGTTACTCAAGGAAGGATGCTTAGGTGATGAAGGGAACAAGCAACCAGCTGAGTAGATTGTCAGCTTTGGTAAAAATCTGTAAAACTCCTAATAGGGAGAACTATGTGGAAAGATGCTTTAAGGGCTTGTTTTCTGCCCAGCTCTGCCTGGTCCTATGCTAGATTTTTTCAGTCAAGATACTTTAGGATCGAAGACCTCATGAACACTCATTCAGTTTGCAATCCAAAGGGAAGCAAAGCATAATTACATCTCCTAATTGACCAACTGGCTCCCGTTCTTTGCAGTGAAGTTCTTTACTTTATGTGTTCTAATTCACTTGAGCTCATCCATGGGTTTCACTAATTAAGGTCCCCACGTTTGACAACTATTGATCCTGCTGTGTTAATGTCCAAGGATACCCTGAGATTAATGCAAAAATCTAGACTATTACCTAGTTTTGCAGGAAACATTTTCAAGAGTATGGAATGAAAAATTATAAAAATTAAAAGCAATCCAAATTGTTTGGATAGTATATTTCAATTAAGGAATTCAGGTTGAAAGTATACTACTTCTGTTGTTATGAATTGATTCTTTAAAGTTTTGTTTGTTATTAGTATTATCTTTCTCAATTTATCTATCTATCTGTCTGTCTGTCTGTCTGTCTGTCTGTCTATTTATTCACTTTACATCTGTATCACAGCCCCTCCACTCTTCTTGGTCCCCCCTTCAAGTAGCCCCTCTCCCATCTCCCTTTCCTTCTCCTCTGAAAGCAGGAGGTCCTCCCTGGGTACCAACCCACCCTGGCACATTAAGTCACTCCAGGACTAGCCACATTGTCTCCAACTCAGGCTGGACAATGTAGCCCAGTTAGGGAATAAGATCCACAGGCAGGAAATAGAGTCAGAGACAGCCCCTGCTCCAGTTGTAGGGAAAGCTGCATGAAGACCAAGCTGCACACCTGCTACATATGTGTGTGTGGAGCCTAGGCCCAGGTAATTATTATTACTACTACTAGTGTGTGTGTGTGTGTGTGTGTGTGTGTGTGTGTGTGTATGTACATGTGCACACATATGCCTGTTCATGATATACATAGAGCTCAGAAGACTGCTTTATAGAGCTGGTTATCTCTTTTCACTTTATGTGTGTTTTAAGGATTAGACTCAGGTCGTCAGGTTGGTGTGCCAGGTACGTCTCCCCACTGGACCAGCCCTCCATAATGTGTCCCAATTTTTTTTGTATTACAATACTTTACACAGTTTGATACCTTTGCATTCTGCCAGAAACAAAGCCGATCAAATTTGACAGGATGTAAAAGGAAGAAAGAAACCTAACTTCCAGCTTGAATCCTACCACCATGTAGTAGTTTCTGCCTTTTTTTCTTTTTTTCTTTTTAAATCTTGTTCTTGGAGAGTCTCTTGGATACTGTTTCTCCATGGTACTGTGGTTGAGATTTCCATATATGAGAAAGACCAGCCCCTTCAGACAGGTGCTAGTTAGTCAGAATTCCCAAATCATCTTGTTTGAACAGAAACAAGTCCATCCTAATTTTCAAATCTGTGGATATCCTAAGAGAAGCCAACGAGAGAAAGGCTTGATAGTGATTGCATTTTTATATACGTTGCAAATAGAGTCAAGTAACTGAAGGAGGATGAGAAGAGCTGCCCGCGTCACAGGCATGCCAAGCAGTCACTATTATAATGTTCTTCGGGATGATGTCTACACTGTCAACCTTCCACACAGAGCTTGCATCTGTTGTTTCAAGCCTCCGACGGTAACAATTTTCATTTTTTTGCTATGCAGTATGATATGCAGCAGAATGTCAGTCCTTCCTGTAGTTCTATAAAAATTCTAGGCTTTTGAGTTACTATAAATAGAGGTTAATGCTGCTTCTTGTTTTTACTGTATCATACTGGATAAATTTAAATCTGCACGCATACCATTTGCAGATAGTATAGAAATATGGTGTATTGGGATCTTGGATCTTAGTGGATGATCTATTATCACTGCTTTCCTAAAACAGTTCTGTTCCTAACTGCATCCTAATAGTTATTCTTACGCCCACAAGTAAGTGCAGAACACAGATTCCTATGGAAGAAGCATCTTGTCGTAGCAGTCGGAGATCATAACAGAAACCAGTCAAAATGCAGAGAAGACCTGAGCATGGATGCCCAGCTCCAATGAATTCATCTACAACACAACTCCCACACCTACCACTCAGGGAATTATCCTGAAAAGAGGCACAGAAAAATTGTAAGCATCAGAGGAACAGGAAATGTACCTTCAGATTGTGCATTCTATCTAAGACCGGGAAGCCACACCCACAAAGTATCAACATCATGACTGCCTAAAAATGGCCTGAACAATTCTGCTATCACTTGAAGTCCCAACATAAATATGGGGGTGGCTATCACATGGTTCCACATCTAGATGAAAAGATACAAGCAATTAGAAACTGTGTAGAGAGGGAGAATTAGTCTTCCCCAGGGGTGAGCCTCCTGATTGGTTATTTAGTACCAAATGGTCAGCACTTGAAATACATATTTAGCAACAGTGAAGAGATCTAGCAGGTTGCATTTACATATTTACTCACTTACATGTATACACATGTGGTTAAGGAGGGGGTGGTCTGTGAATTTGGGAGAAAATGGGAAATGGGAAAGATTAGAGTGGAGGAGAGGGACTGGGAAATGATATAATTGTATTTTAATTAGACATTTAAAATATACATATATTGATTTATTGTATATGTTTCTCTAACTATGGAATCTGTTTGATGTAAACCAGCTAAAAACTCAGCTAATGTATGTACACACAGGTGAGTGCATGCACACACACACACACACACACACACACACACACAATTTGTTAGACCCCAGCAATCAGTGTGTATGACAACATGCCTCCACTGAGCTACAGCCCCAGTTATATTAATAGAGTGAGAAGAATTCTTATTATTTTATCCTTATATTTATTATTTTAAGTGTTTTTTTTAATGAGGTTTTCCCAGTAGATCTTTCTAGAGGCTGGGAGCCTCTCCTAGGATATGCATGCCTTCCTGACCAATTAAAAATAAATTCAGCCTCAGGAAGTAGGATCAGCTCGCTCTTCAGTTGGCTTATGACCCAGAGGTGGAATGAGGCAAGGTCAAATAGGCCTGGAGTGCTATTTTAGAAGAAAGGGAAGCAGGCCTCCATAACCACCCTTCCATGACCTGTGGTTTGAGAATCAGAGCTCTGCGTGGTTCCCACATCACAGCTGCTTTCTACATCACCAACACTGAGCACAGGAAATGGAATGGCACATAGGCTGCAGTTTATAGACTCTGTTCTCTCAGCAAGAGAAATGTGATCTCTGGGCTCTTACATTCTCTCTAGAGTGGCATCTGAGCTCGCACATGAAAGGAATTGCCTGTCTCATAAAAGGGACCTTCACATGCGAGAAGCCTAAATGATTTTAGAGGCATGTAAGGAGGTGGTAGGGTTTCTGTTTAGACAGAATGCTTGAAAATTTTAAGAATATTTCAGTCTATTTGATTCTTGAAACATGACTACAGTGTGACCTGAAAAAGAAAGTACTTACAATCACATAAAGATTATGCATTCACTTTCTTCTAAGAAACCACAGGAGACATAGCACCCAAACTATGTTAAATTCCAGACAGCTGGGAATTAAACCATTTAACAGAGGCACTCTGCTGAACTGGCTCTGGTAATCATATCTAACTCCAGGTCAATCAATCTAACTTTGAAAGGTCTTGCTGAGAAAATAGGTGACTTGAGTTTCAGTGGACAAGTATTTTTCTTACTTGGAGATCCTATGCAGCTCTAGATCTAAATGTTCTGCCTGAGCAATTGGCTTTTAGGAGCTTGCAAAATGTAGGGGACATGATGTCTCTGGGTTTCTGACAGCTGTGTGTGGGTTTTCAGAATTTCCATTCCTTTGAGATCTCCATACATGATCACTGCATTTATGTGACTCTTCTCCCTCCAACTCCTCTCCTGGCTCCTACTCCTTCCCCACTTAATGATCACCTCTTATTTGATTTTGGTACATGCATTTATGCATACATACATACATACATACATACATACATACATACATACACACACACATAGCTTGCCAACTTCATTGGCCTAAATATCCTGGGCTGATCTTTTGGAATTTAGCAGTCTATCTGGGAGCTCATCCTTGAAGAAAATGGATCCTTCCCCTCCCACCCGCCATCACCTACCTTTAGCTCCTCTTCTATGGGTGGGACTTCCCCCATGCACACTGTTAACTTAGATTGCTACTATGCAGATCTTTCGAGTGTCTGACACTGCTGAGAGTTTATGGGTGCAGTTTCCCTGTCATGTCTAGAGGACACTAGCACCAGGTGTCATTCTTACAATCACCGAGAAGTGTAGCTCTTATCCTGCACCACAAAGGGTTCTTTTTGCAAAAGATGGAGACTATTATAGAGATATGCATTGGTCAAAATATACAGAGAAGTGACCATGGAGTGCCCAACCATGATTGAAATATCTGCAAGAAAGCCCTTTCATCTAAGGCTCAGGGGAAACTATGGAAGAAGGGGTTAAAAGATTGTATGTATTATCATAACTCCAGACACAGGAGTCTGTTGAACGAAGCTGAGACTTGATGCCATTTATCCAGGAGTATTCTATCTGAACTAAATGAAAAGTCAAGCTTCACTTTCTACACGTGGTAATCCTGGTGTAGAAAAATCCCATTCCAACAATGATCAGCAAAACCATCTACACTCCAAATCTTTTGTATCTTTGAAAGCTGTCTGGAGAACTTCCAAAGTCAATTGTCCTTTACTTCCTTCAGTTATACTGTGTAAAAAAGAGAACATATTCTTGGGGTTCTGGGAACAATGCTTGCTTAATTTTCTATGTTGTTGTCTTGGCCTGCTACATCTCATGAGTCTGTGACGGTGAGTTGATTTTCTAAAAGCTGCCACTAGAGGGAGCAAAAGCACTAGGTTTGCCACAATGTTGCGCCTGATAGGATTTTCTTCATCCCAGACATTATATCTGTACCTTTAGATCTCTAAATAGTCAGAGCCTACACTATCGCCCATGTGTTTGTGTTGATGATATTATGAATAAAACTCAACCCCAATGTTATCTTCCTACTTGTTCCTTCTGTGGAAATTAATTTAATATATTTGCTCTCTCATTTATGTTTTATGTTGTAAGGTTATCCATCGAAATACATAAAACTTCAGAATTGCATAAGTTTCCCTTCTGAAACTTGTGAATCCATGATATGTATCCAGCTATTTTCCTATGATGAAGAGAGAACCTTCTAAAGTGATGAAGAAGAGACGCACAGAAGAAAACTACGGCGCTCTCTTAGTACTTTAACTGTCTTAACGCCTGTATCTCTCACTTAGCACAGGATGCACCAGGAAAGTCAACCACAAATACACCTTGTTTTTTTTAGAATGGCATACATTTTGAAAGTAGCATTTTCAAAAATAAAAATGTATATCCTATCTAACATAAAATAATACATATAAATGCACACACTCTTATGATATATTAAAAGGGATATATAACTCTCGTAGCAGAAATGTTTGCCCTAGTGAAAGTTCCCGTCATTTTTCACCTATCTCATTATCTCTGTTACTAACTTTCTAAAACACAAGGTGAGGTAAACTGAGTGGCTAAAGGTATTTGCGTTGAGTTGGAACTCTCAGGCCATTAAGGGACCGTGCAATCTAGCTTCCATACTAAAATGTTTAGTTGTTTCATGTGACTACTTAAGAACTCCCAAGTGTCTAGCTTCAGTTATTATTTATATAGAAATAAAGATGGCTTCTACTATTAAATATGATTCTATTTCCTGCACATTGGCCACTGTAAGGATGTAATTGACAATAGTCTTATTTAATTCTTGTCTAAGCTCTGAGGGAGGTGTGCGGACATGTGCGCATGCTCTCCCATCTTGTAGGAGCAGCAACTGCAGACTGGTGCAAATTAGTGATTTCAGTTTATAAATCTATATAGCTCCTGACACATACTGCTCTCTACTCATGCAAATTCACATCATTGTGGGTTTTGTTGAAAAGGGGAACAGTAAGAGACATATTCCTAAGGGACATCTTTAAATTACCATCACTCTTCTCTCCCAGGCAGAACTATTATCTCCCCTCTGCTGCCGTTGTGCTTTGAGGTGTCAGGATACAGGATATTTATGTATCCATTCCCCTATATACAGAGGAAACTCCAGGAGCTGGAAATGGGTACGTAATTCATTTTAGTGTCTCAATCGCTAGCAGAATGCCTGGTATTTTGGAGGGGATCCACGAATGAGTATTGCGGATTGCCAAACTGAAAAATAGCAAGTTTATTCCTCATTTTGGATGTTCATCAGAATTTAAAATATATAAACTTGACTTTCTAAAAAGGTATATCTGTTCATGTGTTGAGTATGTATTTGTTTCCATTTAAATTTTATAGAGAGAGTTATTTATAAATATTTGGAAGAGAATTTGGCTTTGATTATATCCTCCATCTAATAATGAATACTGTAGATAGTCTGTTTCTGAACTGGCTACAGCTATGATATTTATAACTACATTGAAGTTATAACAAAAGACCCTTCTAGATGTTGACCATAAGTGTCCCCTCGCCCTTGGACATCACTAAAATATAACAATGTTTTGTATCTATTCTGTATGTCAAGGACTTAGAGTTATAATGAGAGATGGCATTTTCAGGTAGTATATTTAGCAAACATTATCAGAGGAAACTACTTGCTAATGTTTGATGTATTTGAAAAACATATATCTGTTGGCAATTCATTTTGCATTGTCATTAAATGTCGATTAAGGTTCTCAGGAGTTAGGTACAAATTCCATGTCTTTGTGTGTTGCACAGTACCTGATTATAGTGAAAATAATTAATATTCAGCTGTTTGAAAATATATTTGCTTTAAGTTCATATGTCTATTTCTCTCTCTGGAGTTGGTAAAAGTCTGTGGTAGTGGTGGTAGTGGTAGGGATGGTGATGGTGGTGATGATGGTGGTGGTGTCAGCGGACAATGATGGTTGAGCGTATGCAACCTTAATATTAAGTCTCTGCAGTGGGTAAGTGGATTGGAGTAGTCGTCAGCATGCCTGTGATCGAATGAATGGCTGAAGTCCATTCATCTGAGGTCTCTGATGTCCACTGATGCTCCTCCTCCCCCGATACTTAAGGATGGCTCCTCTTAGCTGACATGCTGTCCCAGAGCAGAGGGCCAGGCAAACCTCATTTGATGATTTGTAGAAGGCTGCATGGTCTCAGTAACACTCCAATTCTTACAAAATGAAATTGCTGAGCAGCGTCTCAGTAAGGTTCACTAAAGCCCAGCATCCCTGAGATTCTGAGGGTAGAAAATGAATTTTACGTCATGCGCAACAACAGTAAGGAGTAGGATTTAAAGGCCTACTTTCTTAAGGCTTATACCTATTGTTTTGAGCCTTATCAGGAGAAGGACCATAGTTTTATAAGAATTGTGGTGGTGATAGTGATGGTAGATGTGCTATCAAATAAGTCCACAGTGACGAGAGTAACGCAGGAAGTTCATTTAGGTTGAAATACACTGCCAGTTTTTTACTAAAATCATAAGCAGCTCAGAGCTTTGGAAATATAAGAATTTTAAAGGACATTTTTAATCTTTAGAAGTATGTTTTGGACAGACAAACTTTGTCCAGCGGTGTAGAGCTGCGCAGAATGCAGCTTCTGGCGGATACGGTGCACACACTTGTGTCTTCCAATGTCCAGACCTTTGCTCATCATTTATATTCCTCTTCACTAATCAGTTAGTGGAATGTTTTCTTTCTTCTTAGCATGACAGCGAAGTGTGTATCTATGTGTGCTTTTAAGTGACTCAACTTCAGAAATTTAGTTAATATTGCATTTATAATGGCGATAATGCAAGCCTCTCAATATCTAAATAAAACCCATTTTCCACAACCTTCATGGCTGACTCTGAGACACTTGTCACCATACCTTTGGTAGTAGCAATTTCCAAATGGAAGTACATGTTTTAAATGGGTACAGGTAACAAAGTGAGGGTTGAGCTTACAGACATGCCCTGTAATTAACCAGCTGGCAATCAAAACAACTGCTGGGTGTGAAATGAGACGGGAACCTGATAAAGCCCCATTTGTAGGGTGCGTAGTTTTAACTCATTTGGGAAAAGAAATGTATTCATTTGAGTGAGTATATAATAATATGACCCTTGTAACCTATGTGTGTACACTCCCTGGAGTTGGTAAGTGCACTGTGTAGGACAGAAGCCCTGCTGAGTCTAAGACTTTCCAGTGTTTTGAGGACAATATGCATCATCGCACCTGGGATTGTGGTCTAACCGGAAGTAAGTCAGAGCACAGAGCTCCCAAGACAACTCTCGCAAGCATTCAAAGAGAGTGTTGATAAGTGACTGGGGTGACATTTGCTTTGTTCTTAGAAATGATACATAGAAGACAAAAATAACCCAGTTGGATTTCATTTCTTTACATGCTAGCTGGCATGTGTTCTCCACACGCTAACTGGATAAGAGATGGTGATGGTTAGAAATGCTTCTTCCCTACCAGTAATGTTTTAATGAAGAAGATTGTGATAATAATTGAGGGTAAGAAACATATTGTTGAGAGTGTTTTGATATGTGCTTTAAGAGGTAATTCATGCAATCATGTCATTAACATCTTGAAAACAATTCTGAAAGAGTTTCATTCCTCTATACTTTACACAGGCCTGACTCAGAAGACATTTTATACACTTTAATTTTTTTTTCAGAATAAATGTAGAGAAGAATGAGTTCTCCAAGTGTTGATGCATGTATGTTATCTTGTGAAAAGTTGAGGGACTTGAGAGGCTGGAGCATGAAAATCATGAGTTCAAGGTCAGCCTTGGCTATATAATGAGTTCCAGTCAAGCCTGGACTACATTGCACAAATAGGTCTTCATTTCTATGCTCAGTCTCAAGGATGTGTGGGCTTCTTTGTTTAATTTAAATAAATACATATTAATCTAGATACAATTAGAAAATGACTCTAAGTTTTCTTTTTCTTTTTTCTTTTTTTTTTCTTTTTTGGTCAATAAGTATTTGTTAAAGTTTACTATTTGCAAAGAATCATCAAATAAATAAGACTGTACCTTTCTCTTACAGTTAATATTCTAGCCATAAACCCAAACATATCCCAAAATTAATAACCCACCTTGGGAACTGCTATAAAGAAAATGAGATTTTTGTGAGTGAACAGGTGTATATTCATAGGGAATTGTTGGAAATAAACTCTTGGGGTAGGCTTCTTGGAGCAAATCCTGAAGTGGAGGATAGAGTTTTCTGAAGAGTTGTGGAAACAGCTGTCAGGGTGTTAAGAGTTTAGAGTCGACGAGAAGCTGAGGGGAGATCAGCTATCAGAGACAGAGAAAGCATCACGGCTAAAGCACAGAGTGGTCAGGTAGATGCTACAAGCTTATGAAGAAAATGCATGGGGACTGCAATCCATTTGAACTGGAGCAGCCATAAAAAAGATGACAGAAAGGATACCATGGCAGCTGCTGTTAAACAAGCCTTTGCTTCTGCGACAGGGCTTGTAGCAAGTGTTTAACATCCCCTGTCAATCATACCATCAAAGCACAAGGCAAAGATGCTTGCTTTCCTCATTTACAGAAAAGGAATTGAGTTTGAATGCTTTGAGCTATCTTTCCCCAAAGCACAGCTAGTGCATACGACACCATCATACTTTAGCAGTATGACACCATCACACTTAGCAGTATGACATCATCATATTTAGCGGTATGACACCATCATACTTTAGCAGTATGACATCATCATACTTAGCAGTATGACATCATCACATATCTGATTTGAAGAAAATGGATTATTGAGGAACAGAGAGACCAGGGATAGGATATCAAACAGGGTCACATATATGTATACCTGTAATGGGCTTTAGCTGACAGGAGTGAAAGAAAAAGGGTAGTATTGCCATTTAAGGAAAGTCCGAAGATTAGGAAAGAAGTAAGTTTGAGGGGAAAAAATAGATTTCAGTTTTAAATAAAACTTGACCAGGATAAGATTATAAATTCTAGAGAAGTATTGGTCAAGAGCACAACCACATGTGTGAAAAAGTAGGGAACACTTGCTGAGAAATTTCTTGCAAAACCAATTTTATTATTTTTCATATTAACAAAATGAGGTCTACATTATTCTGGGGAAAAGATGAATAAACTATAGGCCAGGCTGAGCCTGTTTTGTGTTGTCAACAAGCTATGACATCCTTAAATGCAAAAGGGGGGGTCATGCTTTGTGGCATTTGAAGATTACATAAAAGTTTAGGGCCCCATAAATAAAATTTTATTAAACACAGCTTTTCTCAAAGGCTCAAACATTGTCTGTAGCTGCCACTGTACCACCACAAATTTTGGTTAGACTGCAGGGCCTCAGCATGGAGCATTTGTCTGGGATGCATAAGATTCCATCTTAACATGTACAAGAGAACACACTACAAATAATCCTATTAACTCCTGTTCCTGTACGACTCCTCTCTCTGCGCATGTGCTTTTGAGTAAGGGTACATGTGTGCACTCAGGTGCATGTATATGTGTACAAATGAGCATGGAGGTCAGAAATCAGCCTTGGGTGTAGCTCTCTAGATGTCCTTCACCCTGTTTTGTGGGGCAGGGTCTCTTACTGGAAGTTAACAAGCAGGACAGGATGGCTGTCAGTGAGCCTGAGGGATTCGTCTGTCTCTGCTGCCAGAGCATCAAGATCATAAGCAAACCCTACAGCACCCAGCTATTTCTCTTTTCTTTTTTTTTTTTAATTTTAAATTTCTTTTTAAGGTTAGGTGTGTTCTTGGGCTAGAGAGCTGGGGTCAGTGGATAAAGAACACAGACTGCTCTTTCAGAAGACTGAGGTTCCATTGCCAGCACTTATGGCAGCTCACAACCATCTGTAACCCTAGTACCAATGTCATTTTGTTGTTGCCTCCAAAGACACTTGCATACACATGGTATATAGATATACATTCAGGCAAAACACCATAAACACAAAAATAAATTAGAATTTTTAAAAATAGGTTCTAGAGCTAGAATTCAGGTCCTAGTGTTTGCCTGGCAAAAATACATTACAGACTGAGCTACCTTCATAGGTCAAAAAATTTTTTTTTAATTGAGGCTTTTCTTAACATAATAATGTAGATGGAATAAACATCTTAATTCACATTTTGTCTCTTGCCCAAGCACATTTTCTTTACTACTAAAAATTTGAAAAGAAAAATCAATCAAACCAAGCAAAAAAGTGTTAAAATTCTTTGAAGACCTTAGCACAATAAAGAACTCAGACTTCATTGCTTTAAAGAGAGACTTGGTTTTACTGTGAATCTTGCAATTTAGCTGTGGTCAGATTCATTAGGAGAGATGCACATACAGACATCTGTAATATAAATTATTCAGAATATACAAACTCTATCATCATAATGTAAAAGACACCATTAAAAGAATAAGCCCTGTCACTATATTTTCTTTGTCCAAATAGGAACAAAATATGTAAGTGCCTCTTAGCAAATATGTAATTTGCTACTGAATTTGCCTTTGCCTTAAGGACCATCTTTCTGCAATCTCATACAAGGTCACTTGACACTCCTGTGGAACACTAATGTGCCTAAGTGGCTCTGTAGTATCTCTGAGTAGTTGTAAATTTGCTTCCTTTGCTCTGAGGTGGATCTAATAATGCGGACTTAAAGATGAACTCAGCTGTCTAAATGCATGAAGACTTGGGCAATTTAAAAAAATAAACTGTGGTGCTTTTAAGGGGAGTTAGGAAAAAGAGAAAAAAAAGAGAGAGTAATATGATATATTAAGTAGAGGGGTAAATACTTGGAAAGAAGACGGGGACCAGCAGGAGGGGGCTCAAATGGGAAGAGCAGTGGAAGAGAGACAGGAAAAAGAACAAAGTAAAATAACATCTAGGAAAATACCATAATGAGACCCATTATTTTTATTTTTTATTTTTTTGGTTTGGTTTTTCGAGACAGGGTTTCTCTGTGAAGCCCTGGATGTCCTGGAACTCACTCTGTAGACCAGGCTGGTCTCGAACTCAGAAAGCCGCCTGCCTCTGCCTCTCAAGTGCTGGGATTAAAGGGGTGCGCCACCACCGCCCGGAGAGACCCATTATTTTTAAGGCTAACTTAAATACATGTGTGTGCGCGCACACACACACACACACACACAGGCACACACACACACACACACGGATACATGTATATGTCTGTCTGTCTGTCTGTCTGTCTGTCTGTCTCTACCTACCTATCTACCTATCTATCTACCTATCTATCTATCTATCTATCTATCTATCTATCTATCTATCTTATTCTGTGTACCTTCCAGCTGAAATATGAACAAGGCATATTTTCGCACTTAAATCTAGCTACTCAAGTGAATTTCAATTTAAAACCAAGCCTATAAGAAATCCCCTAGTAAGGAGATAATCGGGAGATTAAAGCTGACTGTTGCTGACTACAACTTCAACATAGCATTAAACCCCACAGCCACCTGTTAAACCTATGATTTCTTCTCTGGAATAATAATAGTAACAACAACAACAACATCAACACATCCTAGATCAAAAAATTAATAAAAATAAAGGTTTAAATAGAAAAAATACAGATAGAAGGATCAAGTCAGAGTGAGTACAAATTCCCGAAGAGCCTTTGATGCAGGAGGCAAGGGTTCTACCACTAAGCTTTAACTCTGCCCTCTTTTCACTTTCTCTTTTGAGATAGGACTTGCTTAGTTGCCCAGGGTTGCCCTGAACATATTCTATAGACTAGGTGGGTCTTGACTATTGTGGTATTTCTGTTCAGTCTCTAGAGCAGCTGAGACTGCAGGCCTGTGTTACCTGGGTCAGTTCCAATCGACAACCACGGGAAGATCTACTCCTGTGTCCTCTCATGACCTTCCGGGGTTTCACCCAGCTTCTTGGCAAATCTGAGCAAAGGACTTGGTAACTTTTCTGCTCACAGTCTTCTAGATGATAAAGATGGTCACGCAAATAAAGTGAACTTATAGCACAAGACCAGTCTGACAATGGTCAATGTGTGAATTCAGTATCTGCATAGACACTCCCTTGCTCCCCAGGGTATGCATCCTTTTAAAGGACCCAAGGAATGCTCCCAGTGGGTGTCAGGTAATGTTTATTTGGAGTGAGGTTTGACTGCTGGGGATCTAGAGTGACCCCAGTGACTAGACAGGGCTAAGACTTTAGAACAGTGGGCTAGCTCATAATCTCCTGCTATGAAACTCAGACAATACTACACACCCTGTGTATGATGAGGCCAGGGCTTTTTCCCCCACTAAATCTCTTAGATCACAAGAGAAGTAACTCATACAGTTACTGAGCATGCTTCCTAAACTAAAACCATACCAAAAGGTTATACCTTATCCCTATCTCAGGGCCTTTGAAATCTTCAACTTCAGACCATTAAGTACAGATGTGGTGTTACCCATGGGCTGGTGGTCTTAGGTGCTATTAGGAAGCAGAATTTTGTTTATTGTCTTGCTTGTTCTTTGACTATTTGTAACTACTGTATTGCTAGTTCCTCAACCTAGAACTGACCTTAATACTTGCATGTAATTCAGACGGTACAAAAGCAAAAAGGAGGAGGGGGGATGGGATAGGGGTTTTCTAGGGAGGAGAAATGGGGAAAGGGAATGGCATCTGCAATGTAAATAAATAAAATATCCAGTTTAAAAAAAAAGGTAGCAGGCATAGCAAGGAGGAACAAGACAGTAAGCAGTAGCACTCCTCCATGGTCTCTCCATCAGTTCCTGCTTCCAGGTTTTTCCCCCGACTTCCTTCTATGATAGACTGACTACAAACTGTAAGATAAAAAAGAACTAACTCTTGCTCTCCAAGTTGCTTTTGGTCATGGTGTTTTATCACAGCCATAAAAACCCTAAGACAAGGCAAGATCTGTTATTTCTTTCCCCTAAGAGGTCAAAGAGAATTTTCATCCTACACTTACCCAGGCACTGATAGATATAGTAAGTAGCCTATAAAAACATAGCCAGACCCAAAATGTCAAGTGTAGGGAAAAGATACATGAACACTTTATGGAAAAAGATAGCTACTTTATAATGAGCCAAAAAGAGACATATTGGGACCAGGACAGAGGCAGAGTTAAGGAAAAAAAAAAAAAAGAAGACCATATAGGATTAAAAACCAATCCCATTCACCATCAATAATCACTTTAGGTTTGTTCAGAATTCCATTCTGTATAGTATGAAAGGGAACTGGGCCATGATCTCTTGGGCTAGTTAACTAGTTAACCCTTCCTTGATAGGTCTCCTACATCACAAACAGTTACCTTACCTGGGAAAAGGGTCTTGGTAGTTTGTTTATTGATTGATTGACTGATGGTTATTATTACAAGTATTTTCTGCATCCTGAGCAGGTCTTCTACTGCTGAGCTAAACCTCCCAGCTGCTATGGCTTAAGTTACAGACAACAAGGAGGATGTTATCATGAAATTGGGTGAATCCTTAGTGTTATCTTGTTCCTTTTTGTGACAACCTCTACCCTACCCACCCCCAAAAAAGCAATAGCATTGACAGAAAGCCATGGAAGAAAACTCTTAAAAATTGCGATAGGATGCTAAAGTGCAGTTCTCCATAATTGATGGCTTCTGGGGGGGGGGGATTGCCGGGAGGACTTAGTTTTTAAGGCGATGGGTGCCGGGAGTTTGACCATGCTCCAGTGAGTATATGGCCAACACAAAGTGGACCGACCTTCCTTCCTTCCTTCCTTCCTTCCTTCCTTCCTTCCTTCCTTCCTTCCTTCCTCCCTTCCTTCTTTCCTCCCTCCCTCCCCCCTCCCTCCCTCCCTTCTCCTTTCTTTTCTTCTACTTTTTTTTGGGGGAAATAAGGCGGTCACAAGGGTGGGAACAAACCTTGGATGACTAGAAAGTGAGTATGATCAGGGTACATAATGTAAAAATCCTAAATAATCAATAAAAATGCTATGTCAAAAACAAAATTAAATGAATTATATGCACATGTGTACATGAACACATATACACACACATGCACACATACACACACTGAAAAAGCAAGTGAATATGCAGATAAAGACTGAATTGAAGCAGCCACAAACCAAGAAAAGCCAGAAGCCATCAGAATCCAGAAAGCAAGCAGTAGATTCTCCTCCAGGATCAGGAGTGTGGTCTGGTTGGGAATATGACCAAATGGTATTCATTAATTATGTCTGGGCTTTCATCGGGGAAAGAACAGATTTCTCTTGGCTAGCCTGCTTGTGGTGATTTGTTATGTAGACTATAGAAACTGAATACAATAGCAAAAATACTTCTATCATCATTTAATTATTATGTATTTTCTTGGCTGTGTCTGCTCCCTGTCTCTACTTTCCTAAACTCATTATCAAATGTTACAAAATTATTTTTCCTTTCTGTTCAGTCAGAATACACTGTGTGCTATTGTAAATATAAATTCTCCAATTTATTTCTGGAATCTTCAGTCATAAAACTATGTATATATTAATCATCAGCGAAGTTCTCAAGCAAACATGGTGCAAATATCAGGTTGCATGGCAATTAAAGCAAGAAATTATACCCTTAAGAGATGCAGTTTTCAAATTTATTATATCAGAATTGTGTACTACAGATGTTCAGGTTTTAATGTGTATCTATCTTGAAAATGACAAAGTAACCGAATCACAAAAGACATTAGACAATATATGCCAAAACAATTTGAATATTTAAAATGCTGTGTCTGTGTTCCATCAGAGTTATGTGAATAGAATCAAACTCAAAGATGATCTGTGAAGCCCTGTGAGTTGTGAACTCCCAGGGGTAGAAATGAAATCTGAAAATCCCATCTGGGCAGCAGGTTGTAAATTAACTGCATTAGTGCCCCAAACCGTACCTTGGGTACCCCAGAGACCAGGAAAGGCTCATTAAGCATTCCAGGGTACCCGTCGCTAAGGAGAAGCCTTGTCAATGGTTCTGTATTTCATGCGCACATGAAGTAATATGCAAAACCCATACTTGTTGAGTTTCTACAAAGTCTAGCAGCTGAGTCCATGTTACTTGGGCCTCCTTTTCTGCATAATGACGGACTCCAAATTGGAGATCTCTCTTTGACCTTCAAAGCTCTGAGTTTAATATAGTGTTGAGCCTCTGATATTAAAGGTCTTAAAGGTTTTCAAGTGGCTCAACCACATAGTACTAACGTTTATAGCAAGGAAAGCATCCAGAATTAACGAATTACTTGGTGATGTGGCCATTTCAAGTTCGGGTGACAGCTTGTACTTGGAAGTTTTTCTCTTACCGGATGAAGCTGTATCTCTTGGCGTGTCAAGGATGCACTGACATGTGTTAGTCTACTGTTAATTTTATTCTGAGTGTACTAAAAAATACTAGGCAACGATGGAGGACAGAGTCACTATGAAGAGTCTCATTCTTGCTGAACTTGTTTACTATCTTTAGCCTGTCGCTGAAATTCAATGTGAGCTCATCACATACGCTAGGCTAGAATGCAAGGAGAGGGCTTCGGTTCCTCTGTGAGCTTAGAGATTAACTCATGAGCAGAAGCTCAGTGTAGAAGCCTCTTAATTTTACTAAGAAATATGCAAAATTTCTGAATGTCGAGGAAAGCCTTGTAGCTATCTACAAAATGTCATGGGATTTCAATAGCAATCCTTCAACTTTCTAGCTTGGGCTTTTCAGTGAAAGTTTACAGGAAAAATATCACCTTTTAGAAAACTGTTCGCTTGGACGCTGTGGGAGCTGAATGGCAAGAATGTTTAATGCAAGAAGTGTCTGAACTGTAGCATGGTTTTGATACTTCTGAAATGATTTTTGAAAACTGTTCATCCGAAGAGAGGGTGGCACAATCAGATCCTTCATTTCTATACAGGGCAGGCAAGCAGCATGGTTCTGCTATCAACAGTGAACCCCACAACAGTCAACAGCTTATTTGTGCTTCAGGTGGTAGCAACTTTATCGGAAAAGCAGCAGGAAAGATTCTGGATCTGGTCAGCTCACGATCTACCCCTGCTGACCTGTTATTCATATATTATGAAATTTACTCCCATAATCATGTGAGGATTGGAAAGAAAGCTCATCTAATGAATGTTACTCTGACATCTAGTCAAGCATCTTTCTGGACCTTCGGAATACTATGCTCACCGCTCCACGAAAGAAAACACCTGGACGTTTTCAACTCAGCAGTCTATTGGTAAAACAAAATTTTTGACTAGAAATGTAATTGGTAACTTGATTAACACTGTCTTCATAAATTCTAAGCTTTTGGTATAGCTCAAAGCACTTGGATATGACAGGTTTATATGTGGTTAATTTCTATTTATAAAGATTACTCTATACTGCAAAATTTATTATTAATGACTAGTAAATTATTTTATAATTTCTCTATCACCTTGTTTCAAATTTACACAAAAATAAAATAGATGCTAATTAAAAGAAACTCTTCCATACTCTCTTCTGAAATTCTGTCTGCCATTCTGCAGGGCACCTAGAGATAATGAAACAAATGTAAAGAAACCTTTCCCTGTTGCTGTTGGGAAAAGGTTAAGCAGTACCTGATTTATAATTAATTTTGTGATGAATTACCTATGACTTTTAGACATTTATCATAAATGGCTTCACTTGCCAGCTATGCAAGTAGGGGAGATATTTGAATGTGCCCATTTCTTTACCAATAAAATGGAATTTATAAAAATGAATTCCTAACAAAGTTATAGTGAAGTTGCATGTGTATGACATTTGTTTCTTGTGCTTGCTATTATGTTTATTATCTTAAATGACTATTGTCTAAAATGGTTACATAGTTACAGATATAGTTTTGCTAACACTATATTCAATGGGCCTGGTATATAGTTTAATTAAAATCAATCACATAATTATATAAAATCATAGTGGTTGTACTCAACATAAGACTTTCATAATTATTTCAAGGAGGTTTTAAAATATTGAATCACTTGTATAAAGAATTTTGAAGATCTTCAATAAAGAAGCTTTATTTCTAGTACCATTGATTATTCTTAACAGGGCCTGTGTGCCCAGGACCCCCGGTGTTCTAATCAACAGTGTTTTAGCAAGTCAACATTTAATTGACCAGCTAACACACACCCTGGAGTCTCTTTAGACAATTCCTGCTTTCATCAAACCAAAATGAGTATCTTTCCTTGCTGCTAAATGCATAGATTTCAGATGACTCCTGTCCAAACTGGTGGGCCTTGTTTTTCTAATTTCTATTTTAATTAATTTCCCCTTCAAGTCTCCCCATTTTATGAAATCTTTTCTCCTCATTTGCTCAGGATACTTTCTAGGGAATAAGATCTTTGGTTTGGATTACAGATTTGCCAAAAACTTCCTTCAGGTAACATCAGGTAAGATGTTAACAAAAGCAAGATTCAAATGTGAGCCCAAGCTTGCTTTTGTTTATCCATTGAATCAATGGCTTCATACATCACGATTGAGGTCAATTTTCTTTTTCTTTTCAGCTTTTTCTTGAAACATAACAATTACAAGGGTGGACATTTCCCTGCCATATCCAGTGTATATGTGTAAAAACTGCACATTGTTAATGAATATCTAAGTGGCTGTCAGTTTTTAATTTAGATGACTCCACTACGGCAATCAATTCATTAACATTTAATTACTTAATCTATAATTAATTAAAGACTAATTAAATGTAAAAACTGGTTATCATTTAGACATTCTGCAGTTAGAAGCCAATGAGAATGGCATTGATTTGTGTGCTATTATTTCTAAGTGATCAATAAAATAGAACAATATTAAAAAAAATTGAGAAGATTTAGCCCAGTGTAGAAAAGTGGCGACAATAAGTGGCAAGCTTTTCAAAATAACATTGAAGGTTAAAAGGCTGCATGATGGTTCACACCTGTAAAGCCAGGACTTAGGAAACTAGTTTGGAGGACTGCAGAGAGTCTGGAGCCAGCCTGGGCTACATAGTGAGTTCCAGACCAGCCTGGGCTACAGAGAGAGAATTGAGAGAGAGAGAGAGAGAGAGAGAGAGAGAGAGAGAGAGAGAGAGAGAGAGAGGAGAAGAAAGGAGAGAGAGAGAGAGAGACAGAGAGAGAGACAGAGAGAGAGAGACAGAGAGAATATATGATTGAGAATTGCAGATGCTTGAGTGAATACACACCATTCCCATTTTGTTACTTAGGAAAAGATTCAACTCAATGATAGTAAGGGATAATAAGACTAACCATGCTAAAAATACTTGATGATACTTTATGCTTACAATTCAGCTTGATAAATACATAAAGCATGCATCTATAGTAAAACACAGTGCTGTCATTTGGTGGCACATGAATTCCAGATAAAATAAAAAGATTAAATCATATGCATGCAGTTGGGGTCAAGAAAAACCAAGCCAGCAAAAGTGACCAGAAGCATTAAATATACTCAAAATCATTTGAACAATGAATACATTTGACATTTCTCTTCTTCCCTCCCTCCCTCCTCTCCTCTCTACCTCCCTCTGTTCGTCTTTCCTTCCACTTTCTGTCTTCCTTCTGTTTTTCTGTTTATGTGTCTCTCCACTCCTTGTCTCAATTTTGAGACAAGGGCTCTCTATGTAACTCAAGATGGCCACAAACTCACTGATATTCTCCTGTCTCATCCTCTAAGGTGCTAGGATGACTGGTATATACTATTATGTCTGTATTTTCTCTTTTTGTGCTATTGATAATATTTGTGAGGTAAGAAACACCTGTGCTATTATCTACTTTCTAGTCATCAGAAAGCTATCTAAGCAGCAATTTTAGCAAAATATTTCTCAGTCATTTCAGCTAACTGTTAAATAGTGTTTTGTGTGAGTTTAGTTTGGAACAGATGACACCTGCTGATTTATTATAGTAAGTGTCACCTTAAGGACCTCCCCCCCCCAGGAAATCCTGCAAATTTTTTCACATTCATTAACTCTAATATAGTAAAACATTCCATTTATTGCCTTAATGAGATGTCTGATGCTTCTGGATAGATAGTTGGTACTGTCATTGTCACTTTAAATGTGAAAAATATCATTAACTGGATATAATTTTATGCTACAAAATTATCAGTAGGTATAAAATAATGTCTTTTTAATTAATATCACTCATACATCTCAGTGTAATTCATGTCTTCTATAATGAGTTTCATCAACTAAATGTTTCAGTAGTAAGTTTTATATTTTTAAAGGCAGAGAGACAGAGACCAAATAACTGAAAACTTTAAGGAAGCAATAGCAGCCTTATCAATATTACTATTAATATCACATGCTGGCCTGTATTTAATTTTCTGTCTATAACTTAAAGAGCTCAAAATTAATCCTATTAATTTTAAGTACTTTCCAATCCTAAGTATTTAGTCCTATGGTCATTACATTTTAAAAGCAGCCATCTTCCCCATTCCTTATTGGCATAACCATCCTGTTTCCAGGGCAACTGTAAAGAAGGAACAAATTGATAGAACATGGCCACCATTTTAGATGGAAACTGATCAGTTTGTTTTCCTTTATGAGTCCTAGTTATTCATGCAGATAAGAATGTGGACAGTGGGCTCTCACATACATTGGACAGCAGTGGTTAATCTTTTAAAAGCAGGAAATTCTATTTCTAGCTGGAAAAACATCACTCTTTATGTGGAGATTTGTTTATTTGGTGCTGAGTTGCAGAGGGAGATTGTTTTTTGGTTTGTATATTTTATGAAACCATTTGAAAATTCTGCTGGAAAAAAATAGAGCAGCAGCAACCTTTAGAAGCTGTTATTTGTTAACTCTGGATCAGTCCATTTTAAACTCTACCTTAAATGCTTGGTGAAGAAAGTTTTCTAATGTAACCACAGGCATCACTGCTAACATTGTGAGCTGCCATCTTGAACCAGATGGGAATGAGGCAAGGCATCCTGTGTTAAGTAATATATACACTTAAAAGCTGAGGAATGAAGAAGCCCTGTTGCAAGATTTCTGAATAGAAGTAACCCAGGTTCCTTGAACGTTTTCTGGGATAGGACTAGGGGAGCAATAGCCCGTGATGAATCTAGATAATCTTGATACCCAGAAAGCAATAGTTCATCACTATTGACATTAATTATTGCTATATTCATAACCCTTTGAATACATAAGTACGAAAGTACTATTTTATATTTATACAGCATTTTAACATTTCAGAAAATGCTTTAGATACATTTGCCTATCTCAATAATAGTATAATTGGTTTTAATTGAAGGCATTTGAAGTTTCCAGATTCTCTGACATTTGGGTGGTTCTTATAATTTGAGCATTTAAATTACTGCTGCATTTAAATTACCCAGAAAGCAACTAATGAGTCATGTCAAAAGGAAGCAACAAACCAACCCGAGGGAGCTTCAAGCAGAAAATTACTGAATATGTTGAAAGTATACTTAACATACAAAAAAATCCATGAATTCATAATGATATAAAAATGTGCAAGAAAATAAAATTTAAAGATCTCACTTGTCACCAAGAAGGAAGCAGAGCACCAATTATTTCATATGCGAACATTATCAATGGAAAAGGTAGAGCAGACGCCTGTCTTCCCATCTTGATGGAAGAGATTCAGGGAAAACAATCTATTGATTTTCTGCTTGATGAAGTTAAAGTTTTTTAAAGAGAAGAAATGCAGCTGGTAGGTATTGAAGGGAGGATTAAAGCAGACAGTGATCATTTAAAAACCAAAGGCTATAGCCACAGACAGGTGTTGCCACTGCATATCAAACCACTTAACATAAGGTTGGTGGGAGACCATCACAAAACTTCTATCTCCTCAGACACAGAATCAACTTAAGGTGGCGAGAGGCAAAGTGACCAAGCACAAGAGATTTTTAAAACTTATTGAACCACAGAAGAAATCTTTTTGTCAACATGTTGAACATAAATGTAGTCAGTTTGTAGACAAAGGCAAAGTCCACAGCACTATTTAAATGTAATAAAACAATCTGAAGTGATGGATCTGAATCAGGACACCTGCCTCAGCTTACCAATCAGGACACCTGTCTCAGTTTACCAACCTACTAGAGTTTCTTCAGAAGTACCCCTGTGATGAAGGAACCTCAATAGATGTCACAATTTACAGCTATGTCTGATTATTGTTTTACAGTAAATTATAATCACTGAAAGTCAACAGGATTATATCATATTTATGTAGCATTTTAACATTTCAGAAAATGCCCTAAAATACATTTCCCTATCTCAATACCATTATAATTGGTTTTAATACAAGGCATTTGAACTTTCCAGTTTCTCTGATATTTGAGTTGTTCTTATAATTTGAGTATTAAAATTGCTGCTCTTTGCCTTGTATATGTTATATTGATAAGTAACCAAAGAATGAAGTAATGAATACAAATGAGATTTCATTTCATAGTTTAGATGGTTATGGGATTTTGGTGGTTTTCCTCGTCTTTGGTATTATTAAATCCATTATAGGAAAACTAATTTGGAGTATTTGAATTTTCTGGTTGTTGAGAGTTTTTGCAAATGAGGAATTATATTTTACAGTAAATAGACATTATAATCCAATAAATACAGAAATAAGCACACAGTATGAGCGTCTCTGTGATTCAGGTTTCATTTTCTGAAGAGCTAAGTAGGGTGGAAGTAACACTGTTACTAAAGAGCTGGCTCTAATGCAGCCATAGTCCCCAAAAGCAGCACGACATTTTGTTTTTGTTATTCTTGCATTGATAAACATAATCCAACTTCAACCTGACCAACGTCATTCATTAGCAAGATGTGAAAGCCTAGCAATGGTCACCTAATTTAGTAACTGCAAAGAGAAACAAGTTGGTGCACCAGGTCCTGAAAGGTCAAGGGAAAAGGAAACTCCTGACCCCATGCCAGCCCTATAAGTCACAACTGTATACCTGCAGGGGATGGGCTGTTGAGTATAAGGATTAAAATTTTCTTGTACTATAGATTTATCAGCAGCCACATCTTATAAAATTACAGATGAAATAATAAATAGGTACCCATAAATAAATTTACAAATCTTTCCTTGGCTTAAAACTCCATTTTTCTTGTCAAAGAATAGTGTTTTGATAAAGATAGGTAAATTCTTAGAGTGATAGAATTGTCCCTCCTAAGGGCTCAGCCAGCATTCCATCATTCCCCTCTGACCAAATGGCACCACAACCAACATTGTCATTATTGGATATTTTTTATTAGAGGTTAAGCTTCCCAGTGAGAGAGAACTTACCTTCTTCTACTTTGTATTCTCTTTGCCTACTACCTGCTCTGTATTTAAAAACTTAAAGCAAAGCAATGGCTTACTTTGCTCCTTACAATAATGACATTCTAGTCTCCGATTATGGACCATCACTAGATGGGCATGTGCTTAGGATATTGAAAGATGTTATAAGAAGGTTCCGGGCTGTCCATTTATATTCATATGCCACAGAGAGGACAGCAAAAGATGAAAGAAACAATTCTACCCACACCGAGCTGAGGGAACCACTGAGTTTAATTGGGGTTACTTATAAATAACAGCATAAACACAGAGTTCTTTAAAGGGATATTGAAAATTTACAAACAACTAGACCATGGAGGAAGTTTCCCTTTTCCTCACAGCAACTGTTAAGCTTCTATACATCTTTGGGAAGTAGAGGAGACTCTCGATCCTCATGACTTTAGTGATCCTTGGCCCACTTATGTTCGAGTTGTCACCACCACTCTGACTTAAGATGGCAACGGTCATGAGTGTCTGGAAGAAACGTCTACACAACGGATGTGTGCTCCTATTTTTCTTTCTTTCTTGCTATATCCTCCTTTTTGATTCAATTCTACATGTTTTTTTTTAAAAGGCAGCTCTGTTTAAAGAGGTTTTATTTTATTCAATTTTTAATGTGTATATGTTGAGATGAGACAGGGAGACATGAATATGAGTGCAAGCAGGGCCTGATCAGGCCAGAAGAGGGCATTAGATCCCCAGGAGTTAACAGGCAGTTGTGTATTCTCTAATATTTATGCAGATGAGCTGAACCTCAGTAGTCTGCAAGAGAAGTTTGTGCTATAAACCACTGACTCTTCATCTCTTCATTCCTCCAAGGTAATCAATGAGCATAGTGGACAATAGGTAATGCATGAAATGAGAAAACACAGAATTCTACTTCTGTTCTGTTGCTGTGACAAATACCATGACCAAATGCCACTTAAAGGAGGAAAGGTCTATTTTAGCTCACAGTTATAGCTTATCATTGAGAGAAGTCAGGGCAGAAACTCAAGCCAAAACTTGAAACCAGGTACACCTGCCATCCCATAGAGCATTTATTACAAATACTGTAATAAAAGAACTTGACTATTTTACAGCCAAAAAAGAATAGCATAAACTATAGATGAAGCTGTTTGGTAGCAGGCTTGCTCACAGGCTCATGCTTAGCTAGCTTTCTTATAGAGCACATGGCCATCTGTCTAGGGAATGGTGCCACCCACCATGGACTGGACCATGCTACAGTTAGTAAACACTGTCCTGCAGACATGCCCACAGGCCAACTTGAGCTTGGTTAATTGAGATTCCATTCTCAGACAAATCTTGGTGGTGTTAAGTTGCAGACAAACTAGGAGACATCAATTGATTTTTAAAGAATGAAATAATCATAAATATCACAACTGAATTGAGAAAGAGGCATTGCTCTCAGCTCCTTTATTATGCATTTTAAACTTTTCTTCTTCAGTCCACATGACAAAATCAATATCCGTTACATATGAAAAAATCTATGTATGTGTATGATATACAGAGATGAAAAAAATCACAAAGCAATATTCCTATGCCTAAGGAATAACCCATTAACAGTAAAAGTGTTGGTCATAATCCAACAAATGAACTTAGTGAATCCTACTTATTTGAACCCGTACTTGAAAAATTCTGTTTTATAATAAACCCTGCATGAAACTCTGGTGGTTACTGTAGACTCTGGACCTTTCACAGTGTAGAATCACCTGGAAAAGGAGTCTTAATGTAACTGTCAACAATAGGTTTACCTGTGGGTATGTCTCTGAGGATTGTATTAGCTATATTAACAGATATGGGAAGACCCTGCCTAAATTGGGTGTCACCTCACTATAGACAGAGAATCCTAAACTTTTTAAAAGTGAATTGAACACAAACATGCATTTATTCTCTGTGAGTGAGAATACGGCTAACTGCTTCAAATTTCTATTGTCTTGGTTTCCTGATAGTGATGGAGTGTACCCAAGTAAATCCTTTCTCCTTTAAGTTGCTTTTGCCAGGTTTTTCTTGGACAGGCACTCACTTCTTAGTTTCCTTGTGGTCTTTTTGACAACTTGAGATTGTTATGTCATCTTTGATTATTTTCGTACACAAAAAATTCACCATGTGCCTGTTCCTCATTAAAGGATACATAGATACCAGAAAATCATGAAATGGTGAGACTGAACCTCCCTAGTTGTTTCTGGCTGTTTCTTCAATTATCAAAAAGTGAAACTGACCAGAATGGCTCTTGGAAGCTCATAAGAAATTGAGATCATGTCAGCAGGCAGTAGGATGACAGCATGGCATTGTGTTGGTGAAATCTGTGGCTAGCCATTTTCACAAAAGAGGAATTTAAAGAACACTGTGCCCTTTCTAGAAATTAATAAAACATGTCCATAGAATGTATAATGCAAAAATGCATCTGTTTGGATCATCTGAAGTGGCCCATGAAGTATGTGTTTTTTGGTCCCACAAAGTACCTCTATGTTTTTTTTTGCCTGTAACCTATTCTTTTCTGTAATACATTCAATTTCCAATATGCATTTGTATTATATTATTAATGTAATAGTGGGTGTTCAGTTTATATAAATCTAGTTCCATGCTTTCTTTCTTAATATGATGCCAGATTTTGAAATTATAACCCAAGAAATTATATTAATGTAAAGAAAACTCATTGCATTATACTGAGTAATTACATTTTGAGGCTATTACGTGGAATAATATCTAGGTAGAAGAAAAATGCCAGTCAACAATCCACTTAATCAAAATGAGACTGGTTTTTCTAGCTTCAGCTAACCTACCAATGCTGACATTTTAGATTCAAAGACTCAGCATCTAATGAACAAGAATCTAGCAAATTAATTGTCCTATCATACATTTTCAAATTGAAAATGAAAGTCTTACAATTTTGATGTGTGATACTATTGCTACAGCTAAATATTTCTGTTGGAAATGGAGTATCTATTTTTCTGTATCTGTTAATAGTACATTTTCAGAGTTTCACCCTATAATTCTGCCCTGTTCTTCAGTGCCTAGTTGGTAGTGCATAGAAGTTCTGCTGTGTCTCAGGAGTTGAGGGTTATAATACAGTGCTGACATCCAGGAGACAAAGTTCAGTGGTTAAACACCCTGAATCCTACAAGGCATTCTCCCCACATTCAAAGGTTGGAATTATCTAGTCTGAAATGGGCTTAATATAGACAGCTGTGGCCATTTTATAATTACAAATAATGTCAGAGGGCTGGCTTATAAAGTAAGATTATCAATAAATGTATCGAGTCATACTGTTTTTGAGACTGTTATTACATTTACATGTTGAAGATTGATAGATAGATATGACTGCATTAGAAAGCAATTGGTAATGTAAGTTAAATAATAATGTCATGTGATATCTGACAGGAGTGATCCAATTATAAAACACTCTACTTATCACATGAGAAATTGTAAAATAATATTTGAATTAAATTTAGTAGTTTACACATGATCGAATATTGGCAGATTCTTATGATAAAATAATAAAATGAGTTTCCTGTTTTTTGATTTACCTGAATATTGGCATTATTAAAAAAGCAAAGGAGTTTTAAATAAAATATTATTTAAATATATTTAAATAACTATGTATGTAAAAGAGAAATTATGTAAATTAGATGATATGCTCTGCCTCCAGACAAACAGAAAAGCATTGGTCTAAGAGTTTCTGTTTTTAAATATTATCTGTTTGGTTTTTAAGTACATATGTACTTTTCAGAGAAAAAAATTACTGAATTTTTGAATTTTGTGATCCCAAATATGAGCCAGAAACACCTATCCTGAAAAATGCAATCGTTTTCTATGTTATCATTAATGGTATATGCTTATGTTTAATAATTGAGGTATCATAGTCATATCTTCATACTTATAGGCATGTGTGTGTCTTCACAGAATGTGTTCTTAAAACATGCATTGTTATGCAGTATTCTCATTATATGAAGACTGTAATGTTTCAGAAACACTCTGTAGCAAGCTGTCTCGGGGTCATGTAACTTTATGGGTCATCTCTGTATATTGACTGAAATGTGCATGAACATAATTCAACACTTCTCTGGTAACCCTGCTATCTTTAATTTCACCCTGACTCCCCAACTTGTGCTAGTATGTGAAATTATTTCTCTGATACTCATGTTAATGCAACAGAGAATACTAATGTTAAGTACTTGGAAACAGTTTCCTGAAGAAAAAGGCTGTTATCACTTCCTAGTTTATAATGTCGAAAGTCCTCTTTATCATTTGGTCTCTGCTCATCTAGATGTGGATAGCTGTTTAGTTTTGAGATGGCTCGAAACTTTAGAACCTACTTAAAATGCAAAGTAGACAGACAATCTAAGCATATTCTTCATTGCTTATTTAATTGTTTTTATAATAAAGTTAACAGGTTTGAGTGAGAAACCTCTGCATCTACATGAATAATTTCTGCTCTAATGTGATAAGCACAGAATCTGGTTTAGGAAAACACACTCTTTGAATGAAATCGACAGTTCTGTAAATCAAGTTTATTACCATACCAGGCATAGTATGCTAAAAATTTATTTTCAAAACCATATAAACAAACAGCAGATGGGGAATTGCTTCTAGACCAGACTCTTCCAAGCCCTTAAACTGAAACTGGTCTCAGAGTCAATATTTTTCAGAAGCTGTCTTATTTCCTTTTCAAGGACATTGGGATCACAACTACCCAATGTGCTCAATCAGTAACTTGTTGAGGGGTCTCAAACACTTGCTCCAAGTGTGAAGATTACAGAAATCAGGCCTGCTTCATATCTTTGCACATTTTGTGAAGAAGAAAGCAGCCTGGCGCCTGAAGTGATGGATGTACTTTATAGAGCTGACTGAGTCCTGTAATTTATGCTGTGAGGGCAAATGTTGTGATATATGCAAATGGCTCTGAACAATAGTCATGCTCCAACTCTATATGGTGTTGTTTTCAAGTAACAACTTAAAAATGTAAATTAATATCAAATATTATGTTCATTGCATCAAAACTGATTTGTACTGCCATTTAAGTCATTACTTAAAAATGATTTCTCTCTGAAAGGATTCACGGGGAAATATTACCATAACATTTTCTAGTTTCAAAAATATTCTGAAATTTTCTGATAGCTCTTTATTGAAAGATAGCCTGGCTTGTTATCGTATTTAAATTTCATCAGACAGAGAGAAATTCTATGCATAACAGTGAAAATGAAAAATTCTGTTTCTCTGGGCTAGTTTATTTAACTCTTCTGAATTACCATAACTAACTGCAAACAAATCAACCTGATTTTTTTTATCTAAATGTTCTGATTAATATAAGTATTATGACAATACTTAAAGATTAGAAAAAGGAAGGAATATAACTTACTGTTCAAAAAACACACATAGCTATTTGTTGATTCTTAAGTCTGTTTTCCTTTTAATTATAATTTTTCAAAAATACTTTTTAAATGAAAACTTGTAGATAAAAAAAATCACATATCCAATTAACCAGTTGCAAAATCTTAATTTCTCATCATACTTCTAATACAATTAGAGGAGCCATCTTTAAAAAGAAGCTGTAGAATTTCACATTGGATATTTTATTTTCATTATCAAATAATTTGATTGCAAATTATCTACCAACAAAAATTAAAAATCCATGAGAGAGTTAGAACTAGAAAAACAATTAACTTTATATCCTCTGTCATAGCTTGTGTTCATTTCCTGCATTTAATCCTTCCACATCCCAATATTTAACTTTTACTTATTATGTTATATACACACATAGACATAAATATACAAACATATGCATACATACACACATGTTATTGTCTAGATTCCATGTATTATACAGGAGAACATATGTATGACCTTACTTACATTAAAAATTTTAAGTCAACCCATCTTCCTGCATTTTATTGACTGTTAAATAGTAAGTCCTTTTTTCTAGGTATATCACATTTACTTTATCCACTGATCTGTTGAGGGACAACTAGGTTGATTCCAACTCTGTACTATATTGAACAAAAGCAGCAATAAACATGCTAAAGGAGTGTAAATATCTCTATGGTAGGATGTGAAGTTATCTGAGTATAAGCCCAGGAGTGAAATAGCTGGTCATCTAGTAGGTTTATCTTTAAGTTTTTGAAAAATCTCCAAACTGATTCCCATACGGCTGTATTGATTTGAAATGCCATCAACTGGGACATATGGGTTCTTTTCTTTTCACATCCTCTCCAACATCTGCTATCAGGTTTATTGATGACTGCCTTTGGGAGTGAGGTGAGGTGGCATCTCAAGGTAATAGTAATTTGCATTTTCCTCATTGGCCGGTGAGATGAGATTGAACACCTTTAAAAATAGTTATTGACCGTTTGTGCTTCTCTGCTTGGAAGCTATTTAGTTCATTCACCCATTTGTTGATTGGTAGGACCATTTGTTGATTGGTAGGACCATTTGTTGATTGGTAGGACCATTTGTTGATTGGTAGGACCATTTTTTAGAAGAAACAAAGGGAGGGGGCATTATAATAATTTGTCTGTATTCATCAAGCAAGTAAGCAGAGTTAGGATCTTCGTTATCTTCGATATTCTGCCTGTTAACTAGTAAAGGTTGCATGCAAGGACATCTTGGGATACCCATCTATAAAGTCTTGCTACCTGGGGAGTCTTAAAGACTGGCAGAGTGCAGAAGAAATTAGCAAATGGCCTTTGAGAGCTTTAAATTTTTAAAAATGGAAAAGATCAAAAGTTTCCGAGGCAAAGTAGTTTTAGGTTGAAATCACATTCTAAAATGCACCTGAACCTGTCTCACTGTCCTTGAGGGAGAAATTTATGTCATGTTCTTTGAAACTTCAAATCACACTGAAGTATCAATGTTGCTATTGGTTGTCTTAGAAACTAGTCTATACCCTTTCTTAGCTTGACAACACATCTGGAATTCAAAAGCAAATAGCTCTTGCAAGGCTGAACACCAAGCTCAAGGCCAAATGCTCCAAAATCTTCTTGTTCACTACCATTTGCTCTGCAATAAAATGGAAAATAATTTTGATTGCCCAGACTCTGGGGCTTTCCTCTGACAGCTCAACCTGCAAGTGGCCAGAAAGCTCCAATTCTGGTCTGAGGACTAGCTCACAAGGCCATTTCCAGTACTTTTAATCAGTGTGGCTTTCTTGCTTGGGAACAGGATATTGCTCACTTAAATTCTTTCCACAGGGGAAGAAACAATTTTCTAGGCCCATTTCCCTGAGAATTGCTTAGATCAAGGCTGAGTTGTTTAAAGTAAATTGTTGATAAGATTGTGGGAATGCTAAGATCTTTGTTCCTAGAGGCCTGAGATTAAAAATAAATAAATAAATAAAATAAAAAAGGAGGAGGGAAAGGGCCCAAATTTCAAAGTCTGTGTTCAAAAGAGCAGGCCCCTTGTGAACTGGATTGTATGTTTGAAATCATATTTTTATTAGATGCCAAATGACCCCAAGGACATTTCAAAACATGATACCCAGCAATCCATCCCTGGGTTCTGATTTGCATGGCCTCTTGTGCCTCTAAAGGCATTTGATGAGTTAATGATCAAAGGCCTGAGGAAAATCTGATGGCAGAGAGCAAGGAGAAACAGCAGCAACGTCTCTATAACAAACAGACCGAGCAACTAAAGGCCATCTCCGCTAATGAAACGGAAGAAGAGGCCATCTTTCACTGTCGCTACATTGTGTCAAGCAACAAGGCTCACCACCAAAAGTAATTGGGAAAATATCAAGCAGATGAAAACATTCTTTTGCAAAAGAGCTTGTAAACAGAAAGGGAGCTTTAAATCACTGAGCACTAATCATGAGAATAGTATTGTTTCAACAGAAAGTTGAGAGATTGGTCCACATGGGTGCAATATTCTTGTTAATTTTTACAGCGGGAGGGCAGAGAAGTGGCGTTTTAGTGTTTAGTGACAGTAAGTCAGATCTCTGGTGCCTGCCAAGGTTTTGGACATTACTGTTTTGAATGTTACTGTCTTCTCCTACATTGATAGATAGGCTCTGTTTTGCATCCTTGTTTTGTTTTCCTTCCTTACCTTAATTTTCTTTTTCTTTGTTTACTTTAATCATTCTGCCTGTGCAACGGGAATCTATTACATGTATCCTGTTAGTGAACTCAGGATCTCTGGGTAATGAAGCCTTAAATCAGAGAGTGGTATAAGAAGAACTCACACACTGTCTTGTGGTCAGAGGTGACCATGCAAGGTCCACATACCATTTTCATACACATTAACCAAGCCCAACTCCCTTATTCAGATAAAGAATGACTCTTGCCATGTATTATGAGTACCATATACCTCAGAATTGTAACGTAGTTCACAGATTAACTTAGCTTGCAGCTGGTCTGCGCAAGACCTCCTTATTTCCTGGGCAATCTTAAAAGTAGGACACACCTTGCTTTATTCTGCAAGGTGGAAACTCTCCTTTAATAAAGCTCTCATCTAAAAGATGATTTGGGTCAATGGTTCTTCCTTGAACATCCCCTATTCTCTCTCCCTAAAACCCAACATATTCATTTAGGGAACAAGGTATAGAAGTGAACTAATTTGGTTTACAGCGGAAGGGGTGGGGAACAAAGAAACATGGCTATCCCAGGAGGGTCTTAGTGACTTTTGTCTTCTTATTCTGCCATTTTGGCATAGCAACCCCAAAGGACTAAGACTCATTCCTCTGTTCTTGGTTTTGGTGCAGCAGACATGTCTGGTTTTCCTTGCACCTCTCATGTCTCTGACTTTTTTGATTGTTTCTCCAGACTTTTAAAAGTTAAATTTCTCAAGAATGGATCCCTAGCCTCAGGCTCTGCCTATTCTCCATTTTCACTGGTTCCTTCTATATTTTAGTTGTCATTTGCCATTTGAATGCTTCTTATTCTACAATTTCTCTCTGGACTTCTTTGCCCAGCCCACTTCAACTAATGCATACCTAGCATCTGCTAATTACTCAGGATTCAGTTCGAATGTATTGAAAATGTTACTCCATCATAGAAATCTTGTCAAAATGTTTGTCTTTCTCACACTGAACCAAATACATCATGAAAGTAAAGAATGTGCCTGTTTTAGTCACTATTTTATTGGGGGGGGTGTTGTAGGCATGTAGAGAGTTATCTGTTGAACAAATCAATGTGTATAAAGAAAGGAATGAGCATGAGTAAGAGCAGTGTATGGAGGACTGTGAGTTATCAGAGGGAGTCTAGATTATATTCAAAAGAAGAATGAACTGAATTGGTAAGGCTTTCTCTTGAGTCAATCTAGAAAACTAAGTTTCCATTCACCGTGTTCATAGGCAGAACTGCAAAGATGTCATCAGAACAGAGAATGCTCTTGTATGTTTACAATGTGATGAAGCCAAATGGAGAAAAGCAATATGGGAAACATGTCAGTGTCAGGAAAACACAAAGGCAGTTAGGAGCACATGTTAGATCGGCTTGGTTGGTTTTCTTTTTCTTTCTCTATCTTGCCATATGATTTTTATAAAAAAGTAAAGGTATAAAACATTTTAACAAAAATAAGGCTTATTTATAATAAAAACAGCATTACATTTTTTTGCCCACGTTATGCTTTCAAACTGGGAATATAATGATGGCTAATGTGAGTTGTGCTAAGAGTATAATTTTTGCTGTAAAGGTTTTTATGATAAGCTAAGTTGAATGTATATGTGCACTATATATGAATTAGAATATTTATTTAGGAAAAGGAGTTCTTTTGCCTCTGAGTATAATGTTTATCAGCAAATACATCGATGATATGCTAACTATAAAACATATAATTTAATAAATCAGATTCTTCTGTCAAAAAGACTTAAAATAATGAAGTAAAACATTTTCTTTTATATTTATGGACAACTGTGATTGTAAAAGACAAGCCTTATACATGGATAGAGGTAGGATACTCAAAATTGTATGACAATAGTTGCCATAACATTTTCTGAAAAGTATGGGGTGAAAACAACCACTGACTTATATATCAGTTTTCCTTCAAACTACAAAATATTCCCTAGTTTGTAAAATGTGTTTTGGTCAGCTCTGCACACTATATAGTACAATATAAAGTCATGCTAAGTAAAGTTAGAGATGCTTTTTATTCAGTAAATGAGTGTCCTTACAGCAAAAAATGATATGGACACATGCTACTTTATATTCTAGTGATGGCCAGTGATCCTTAATTTTGATTTTATATTGTTTCTCCCAATCTTTGTGGCTATAACTCATATTTTACAAAGCAAAGTCTTTAGTCAAGATTATCAGCAATTAAAAAAAGTTGAACATGCCATAAAAGTAAAGTTTCTATCGAAAATAAATTAAGAAAAAATGTATCATGGGATAGGCAGAAGACAGGTATCTTTCAGTAAAAGAGGTTTTGCAAACCTTTCAATAGGGTGTTTCTTTCAAGCCAGTTTTCCTGGACTGCTTGTCTGATCTATATGCTTGGTGTGGGTTTTCTAAGACTAGCATGTGCAGTTGGGGCAGTCAGTCTGCTATTGAGTGTTATGCTAAGGAGGTAATGAGTCCCTCGCCTCTGAGTTTTAAGTATCCCAATGGAATGAGTTATTAAGTCACTCCTGTTTTATTTCTCCTTCTCCAAATAAGAAGAGACATAGAAAAATAATCATTTTACATGGGTAAGTAACATGATCATTTTAATGGGGATTTAAGAAATATTAGCCTTAAATTTCATGACTTTTGCAAAACCAAAGGGGACCTTGAAAACAATTCAGTTTACACAGTGGAGCTTAATCATCATCTCAGCTGTGCCTGCTCTGGGCTTTGTGGTCTATATAGTTATATATATATATATATATACATATATATATATTTATATATATATATATGTGTGTGTGTGTGTGTGTGTGTGTGTGTGTGTGTGTGTGTGTGTGTGTAAAGGCATTAACAGAATCATCCAGAGAATATAAACCAATTACAGGTTGTTCCTAGTTTCCACTGTACAGGTGAACCTTTAAAAGTTCCTTAAATAGCATGTGAATGTAAAATGTATTCAGAGGGAAGAAAACCAATGGAAGAAAGGGGCAATAGTAGTAACACAGATGCTGAAGCTTGCCCGTGCAGGTAAAAAGCTTACCCTATGGAAACTTATAGTTAGCTTCCTCCAAGTTATGGACATCTGATTAAGGGATGGCTATAACTTCAGACACCTTCGTATATTATTAGTTAGCACTACATAAAGTGCTAACAATGTAAAAGGCATCACAACAGCTACTCTACCATTTGTTATCAAACAATTTCAAGGAATAAACTTATTATTGTTCTCTTTAGAATTCAGATCAGGGTTTATTTTTTGAATCAAACTATGTACACTTTCTAAATAATGATTAACATTAAAGAGTATTAAGAGTATATTCACTTGGTCTTAGTAACTTCAGGCAATTTAAGACAAATGTATCCTGAATGAAATTTGCTAAACAATGTGTCTTCTGAGGCAGCTTATCAATCAGCAGGGCATCTGAACAGTGGTCTAGTCATCTGCCTTTATCAGATTAAATATCTGATCTAGTCAGAGGTCTCTATAACCAAGTTTGGTCCAGTGAATAGTTGATTTATTTGGTAACTAATCTGACTAGTAATTGATCTCTTCTGATTGCTGACCCAATCTACGGCTTACCAAATCAATAATTCCCATCAAATCTATGGTTATTGATTAGGTCAGTGAATAAGTTAATTCAAATTTGACCAATTTACCACCTATAAAAGAGTAACTTCTGTGAGGCTAGATTAATTACTGTGATCAGTTTCTAATAGATACCTATATCAAATCATGTTGTATACCCCAAAGACTGTATGTTTGTCTCATGATGTCCAAAAATAGGCTAGCAAAACTACTGATCAAATAAACATATTGGGAATTATCTTGATGAAGACATTTTATTATGTCTTTGATTCTTATCCATAACTGTTAGTGTTTTATAAAAAGATATCTATGAGTATTTTCTAGCCTAAATATAAATTAATGATATATTCTATAAACACAACAACTTTAATTCTATAAGATTAATAACTCCTTATTCATGTAAAATATTTTATAATATATATAGATTAATTAATATCTGTTTTCAGAATCATTTGTCAAACTAAATTATGTTTCCAAAGATTACCTCAACAAGGTCATCTACCTTTGTAGCCCTTTGCAATTTACGAAGATTGTTTTTTCCATAAGGTCATCAATTAAATTGCATCATTAGCTACCACTTTAAATAAGTGCTAACTGAGGCCGTGAGAAAAGTGTTAGGAGTGGTGCACAAGTGTGGTAAGCAGGAGCAAAAGCTTCTCATCTTTGTTCAGATTCATATTACAATGTGACAAACTATGGCCAAATTGTCTATAACTGTCTGCATTTAGTTTTAGTATACTTGTTTCCTTACTCCCTAGAAGTGCAGTGTAAGGAAGTGAATCCATGAATGGTCAGAATTCATAGACCCTCACATGGTTACTCCTACAAATTTCACATGTTTATGAATATTCATATATATATATGAATGCAGCTACACTATGTTCTGAAAGTCTAAAGTGGCTGCTCATATTTTTAGGCTGGCTGTCAGTCATCTTATTTACATACCTGTATGTATTCAAGAGATTAACATGGAGTATAATTCTTGATATATTACTCCTAGTTCGAATGTTATTTGCATGGATTCTTAGAGCAAAATATTTTATTTCTTTTGAGTTTTAGATCACTGCAAATTTGGTAATCAAATTTTGGCATGAACTATGGACTTAACACTAAATTTTATCTATTTAATCCTTTTGCTGTCCTATAGAATATGAAATGTCACTTTGTACTGAGTGAAAGAGGAGACGATTATGAAGACCACTGTTTATTTTTTTAAAGTAACTAATGTTTTTGAAATTACATTTCAAAAGAATCTTGAATATAACAAATCTTTGCCAAAAAGTTTTGGCAAAGCTTTGTTTTATAGCAAGTCATCCTTGTTAAAAAAAATACATTTAGCATCTAATATCATCGGAAGGTATTTTAAATCTGACAATTATATATTTCATTGTAATTGTTTACATCAAAATTTAAACTATCACTTACCTGCTTGAGTTCATGTTCACAAAGGATTTCATGTTGAAAAGAGCCATATTAAGTAAGCACTGTGTAACAAGCACATTGTTTGCTTAATTTTTCTTTTACATAATCAGATTTTTACTGCCAGAGCACTTGACGTGAATTCCAAATATTTGGTATTATCTTATCAAAGTCAGTTTTTATCAAGATGAAGCAAGTCCCCAAAACAAGTCTCACTTACTTTGCTTTAGCTTCTGCATCCTCGTATGCTTTGTTAGAAACATCGTCCAGTCCTCCAATCAAATGCTTGAAAGAGCTGTCAGAGGAAAACCAGAGTGATCATGTTAAGTCCTTTGTAAAGCAGAAATGATGCCCATCAGTCATTCATAGTGAAATGATTTAAAGCCGTCTTTAAAAAAAAGTAAATTCAAACAATCTAGGTAGATTGCTGATAAACACACCAGACAGCAGAATCTCATCTGATTGGGTGATAAACTCTATGAGGTCAGAGGCCTTGTTTATCTGGTCGCCCTCTGTAGTTAATACCTAATCACATTTGGTACCCATGTCTGGCAAAAACAGATATTGAGCCTACTGGGTGGAATAAAATATAGACTATGCTAAATGTGAGTCAATTTCTTATCAAGCTGATAAGAACAACAAAACCTGTCAATAAAGGAATGACAAGTCTGTCAGTTAACTAGGATTCATTTTTATTATTTTCAATGGAAACTGTAAAAGGCAAACAGTAGTTGCATCTCCAATGAAAAGAAAACAAATAAAAATAAGAGCAAAGAAAAATAAACTCATTTGAGAGAGTGAAAATAAATTGACTCTGGGATGAAGTAGAAAGGTTAACTACTTAAAGCCATCTATTCAGCATTTACTGTATATCTAGAACTTTCTTTAGATTTATTTTATATAATGAAGTATCATGTATCATATGCTTAAAATATAAAATGTTATAGAAAGCATAACCCAGTGGAAACACACATAGTAGAATTATCCCTGAAATGTACTGAATACAAACAGAAACAGTAACTCCTTTACACACAGTATTTTGGCAATTACTGATATAGACTGGATAACAAACAGAAAGTCAAATAAGCCTGTCCAGACTTCCACAGAATAACCAGAACTTCACAGTCTCATGTGGTTCTGGTAGTGCCTCACTGGAGGGAATCGTTTACTTTGGTCAGGTTCTTGGCAATATCTTGTCTCTGGTGCCTACTTGCTTTCTTCTGCTTCATCCAGCTGCTACAATATTCTGTCTGCACACACAGAACTAGGAAACTGTGGGCCAAACCCTCTGAAATAGTGTGCTGAAATGAATCTTTCCTCTCCGAAGTTGTTTTTTTTTTTTTTTTTTTGTCAAGTATTTGATCACAGTAGCAAGAGCCATGAATATGCCTGGCATTGCTCAGTGTTACAAGTACTGTACAGTGATGTTGTTAGTATCACATCCATTTTATTGGTGTGCTTAAGATAGTCAGAAGGTCACCCTAAATCTCAACACCCAGTAACTGTGATGTACTATAGGAGCAAAGTGAGCATTCTTTCCTATTAAAAAAAAAAAAATCAATGCTACAACCCCTATCCAAAACACCATGCTTAGAAGATAGCGATGAAAAACTTTAGTGCTGTATAGGCTTTTAATGGGGAGTCTTAAGGAATTATGTAGAGTTATACAGTTTATACCTTTATAATTTTTGCATACATATGTTTTTCTGTGGTTGCATGTGTACAGAGGCTGATGCAAAGGGTCATCTTTTTCTAATGTTATATATTGAGGCAGGATCTCTCATTCCTTAAAGACAAAACTTGACTTGTTTCTTCTAGCTAGCCAGTTCTCTGAGTACTCCCTGTATCTTCTTTGACCAGGGGATACCTGATGGGCTTCTTTGCCATCCCTGGATCTGTGTAGGGGGCTGAGTGACAGCTCTCATACTTACATGCTGATCACTTTACCTTCCTTGTGTTCTCCCCTGGTCTATCTGTATGATTCCTTTTTGGAAATGCTGGGAGCTGAATCCAGGGTCCCTTAAATTCTAGACAAACTGTATAACGCTGAATCACATCCACACTCTTTTCATAATCTTAATCTCTAAATGACATGCATTTTGTGCACCAAATAATAAGTAATGCAGTCAGTCTGTGAACCACAGCAGAAAATTTGACGATTTAGAATTTAAAGTTCCTTAACTGCTTTCATTTTTAATTACTTTTTGCAAAAACTATAAAGAAGACTAGGGCAAGAGAGGACAGCTGTTATCTCAGATCCCTGGTGGTGATCCATCTGGGAGGCTGGGTCACTTCTATGCTGTGCTAAATATGGTCATGCTGATATACAAAAGGAGACAAAGAGGAAATTCTGAGACACAGGCCCAGGAAATTAAGAAACGTATTCCAAAATATGAAGTTTAATATAATGAACTTATTCATTCAAACTGAATAATAGCAAGTCTAAACTTTCTCAAAAAGTTATCAATAAAATAAATGATAACTGTAATCTCTATTATTGAGGAAAATGCTCAAATGTGATTTGAAACATTTTCCCTTTACTTGGTTCTATTTTTTTCATTTGTGTTTTTGTTAATACTTTATTGTAATTTTTATTTATTTTTTTAACTTGAATTCCTATAATTTTTGTTAGTTACATTGAAGCTAGAACCAGGGAACAGAAACCTAAATTTTCACTCAATTAATATCATAAAATGTCAGCTTTTTTTTATTCTTTCTTATTGAAATATGTTTTTTCACATAATATTTTTTTCACATAATATGTCTTGATTAGAGTCTTTCCTCCATCTATCCCTGTCACTTCCTTGCCACCTCTACTCTCATCTGGATCTAGTCCATTTCTGTCTTCCATGAGAAAACAGGCTTCTGAAGGACAATAATAAATAAAACCATAATATAACAAGATAACACAAAAATGAACACAGTGGAAGTAGACAAAACAAACAGGAAAAGAGCCCAAGAGAAGGCACAAGAATCAGAGACCGACTTGTTTGCACATCCAGGAATAACATACAAACACTAAACTAGAAGCCATAATATATACACAAAGGACCTGGTACAGACCCATGCAGGCCCGCATCTACTGCCTCAGTCTCTGAGTTCACATGAGCTTTTTTCATGTTGATTTAGAGACTCTTGGGTTTTTGGTGTCCTCCATCACCCATTTCTTACACTCTTTCTGCCTCCTGTTTCACAGGGTTCCTGAGCCCTGGGGGAGGGATTTAATAGGAATATCCAATTTTGGGCTGAGTATTCCAAGGTCTCTCACTGTGCATATTGTCTGGTTGTGGGTTTCTTCATTCTTGCATCTACTAGGAAGGCCCTTCACCATTGGGCTGTATTCCTGGTCATACACTCCTTCAAGAATACATAACATATGTGTGGATCCTTGTCGAACAAGTCTTTTAGGACACATTACTATAGGTGATTGTGATGGTTATTCCTGGTTGTCAACTTGACTACATCTGGAATTAACTAAAATCCAAATGACTGGGCACACCTCTGAGGGAATTTTTTTCTTAATTAAATCATTTGAAGTGAGAAGATCCACTTTTAATTTTGATCTTTGAAGTAGAATGATAAACCTTTATTATGGGCCACACCTTCTGCTAGTAAGCGATATAAAGGCCTTGGATAAAAGAAGCTTCCTCTCTCTTTGCTTGCTTGCTCCTGCTAGCAAGACCATTCCACCACTGGCATTAGAGTCTACTTCTTGAGAATCCCAGCATATTGAAAATCAGCTGAGACATCCAGCCTTGTGGAGTGAACGACTACTAAATTCTTGGACCTCCGTTCACAGGCAGCCATTGTTGGACCAATTGGAGCATAGCCTGTAGGCCATTCTAATAAATTCTCTTTCTCACCATATATAAAGATTTATTCTATAAGTTCTGTTACTAATGAGAACCCTAACTAATACAGTGGTAAATGACTTTGTAAATATTTATTAAGGTGTTATGGCATGACTTGACTAATAAAAAGACCTCTGTCATCAATGCTCTATTCTGAAGAAGATCTTAGTAAGATGTTCTGGCAACCTTAGCAACTGAATGAGTAGAACCCACAAAACATTTATCAGCTATAAAAACAAGGAACTAAAGATAAATGACTAAAAATCCTTAAACTCATAGTCACATGTAATTCATATTTTAGTGATACAAACTAAAATAGCCAATTGCATATATATGCTAGATTCAATTTCAGAGGAAAGTGGGAAGCTATTATTTTGTGAAAATCTTTACCTGAGGCTATCTCAACAGCAAACCTCAGTGAATTCATGTAGCTGCATACACTTTCATGTTAATCTTTCCGAGAAGAGAATCTAGTTTTAATAAGTTAAGCAGGGGCTGGAAAGATGGCTCTGTGGTTAAGAACATTGGCTGCTCTCGCAGAGGATTTGAATTCTTAGCACCCACATAGTAGCTCATAACCATTTGTAATTCCCATGGGGGGGGGAGTCTGATGCCTTATCCATGCCTCTATGGGCACTGCACACAATGACATATAGACATATGTGCAGGTGAAGCACCCATACATATAAAATAAAAATAAATCCCTTTAAAATGTCAAGGCAAGATTCTTTTTCTTCTATCATCTATCTATCTATCTATCTATCTATCTATCTATCTATCTATCTATCTAT
>NW_021604599.1:1884220-1946862 GCF_004785775.1 Grammomys surdaster | reverse complement strand
TATCTATCTATCTATCTATCTATCTATCTATCTATCTATCTATCTATTCATTCACTTTATTTCCCAATTGAAGCTTCCCCTCCTCCCAGTTCCCTTTCAAACAGTCCCGAACCCCTCACCTTCTCTTCTGAGAAGAGAAAGTTCCCTCCTGGGGAGACAACCCAACCTGGCACCTCAAGTCTCTGCAGGACTAAGTATTTCCTCTCCCACTAAGGCCAAGCAAGACATTTCAGTTAGGGGAGCAGGATCCACAGACAGATAAGTCCCTGATCCAGTTGTTGGGGACTCCCATGAAGACCAAGCTATATTCTGTAAGGTGAGTGATTTTAATGGTGTTATTTAAATACAGATTCACAAATGCAGAGACACAGAAGAGTAAATCTGAAATATCCTGTGTGTTCAATATTGGTAGTTTAAATATGGTTGCAAGTTGCATAGGGAAACGAATGCAGAAGGGGAAGGGAGAAAGAACAAAGGCAAGGGAGGAAAGTGGAAGATGGGGCAGGAAGAAAGGGAAAGAGACGGGGAAGGAAATAACAACCCTTTCTCATCAAGAATGTTAACATTTGTAGACATTTTTCTTAAGAGGCGTCAGCTGAAAGTCTGCTGCTCCTCACTCTAGGAAAAGTGTCTGTTTGGGGACATTATGGTGATTGACTCAGTGGGTAATAATTTCAGTTATTAAGATGTTTTCAGTATTACACCAAAACATCTTTCTGAAGGGAGCTGATTACTCAGTGGTATGTCTAAAATGTGTATAATTTTGTTCTTCGATTGCAATGTGATGATACTCTTGTCTAAAGAGAAATGGGCTTTAAAACTCTGAGGAAGACGAAAGTCCAAACAGATGGACTTCAAGTAGCCAGGATTGACATGTTGCCAACAAAGAAAAGCGTTCACATACATTCTACAGTTTATATAGCACTTTTTATAAGACATGTATGCATTTGAACCTAACATATTCATGTTAGTTGACTAAATCCTTGTGCTTGACTATAATCCTAATCCTATCTTGACACAAGGTTTAATAATTGTGAGTAGGCAATTAGACTCTGTGGGTTAAAAAAAGATAAAAATAATAAAAATAAAACTTAACCAGATTCTGTCAAATTCAAAATAGGGAATTCAAGAGGTCACATGACTGTGACATCTGTCACTCCATTGGATTACTGGGGTTGATGCAGCCGGTCTGGCTCCTTACCTTGGTGTCTCCTCCCTCCCTCAGAGTCTCACATTTGTCTCTCTCAATGCTGTGAACTCTATGGCTGGTGGAAGAGAATGACGTTGCCCAAGGATGATCCTCCCAGACCAGAGAAGGAGCATCCTTCAGTCAAGGGTATACGAGCAGCTGTACTCCTGTGCTAAATACCTCCAAATAAGTTCTCGAATTCCAAATATGGTTACAAAATTAATTACTTATGTAAAGCAGGTCTGTTTTCTTGATTATGTCTTTATATAAGGCAATAATCTATTCTAAACAATTTAATTATAATACAGAGAATAAATGGAAATTTTAAATAAAAATGGTTTTTTGAGTTTTTAATTGACATATATACATAAATTATATGTTTATATGTATGTGTATGTATCTAATAATCATTTTATTTTTCCATTAATTTATACATTCACTTTACATCCCTATTGCTACCCCCTCCTCCCTGTCCCCTACTCTCACAGTTCCTCCCACCTCCCCTTCTCTTCTGAGAGAGTGGAAGCCTTCATTGGGTATCCTCCAACCCTGGCATATCAAGTCTCTTTTTGGCTAATATCCACTTATAAGTGAGGATTTACCACGCATGTCCTTTGGGTCTGTGTTACCTCACTCAGTATGATATTTTTTAGTTCCATCCATTTGCCTGAAAAATTGATAATGTCCTTTTAAAAAAAAATAGCTAATAGTATTCTGTTGTGTGTGAACCGAATTTTCTATATCCATTCTTCAGTTGAGGAGTTTCTGGGTGTTTATAGTTTCCAGCTGTTGTGAATAAAGTTGCTATAATCAAAGTGGAAAATGTGTCCTTGTGGTATGGTACATCTTTTGGGTATATGCAAAGGTATAGCTGTGTCTTTAGATAGAAATATTTCCAATTTTCTGAGAAACAACCAGATTGATTTCCAAAGTGGTTGTACAAGTTTTCACTTCCACCAGCAATGGAGGAGTACTCCCTTTATTCCATATCCTCATCAACATGTATGGTTACCTGAGATTTTGATCCTAGCCATTCTAATTGTTTTAAGGGTCGTTTTGATTTACATTTCCCTGGTCACTAAGGACTTTGTTCATTTCTTTAAGTGCTTCTCAGCCATTCAAGATTTCTCTGTTGTGAATTCTCTGTTTATTTCTATACCCCATATGTTTTGATTGGATTGTTTAGTTTTTTGGTGGTTAGCTTCTCAAGTTCTTTATATATTTTGAATATTACCCTTCTATCAGATGTGGGATTAGTGAAGGTTTTTCTCCCAATCTGTAGGTTACCAATGTGTCCTATTGACTATGTCCTTTGCCTTACAGAAGCTTTCTAGTTTCACGAGGTCCCATTAGTAATTCTGATTTTAGAGCCTGAGCCATTGAAGTTCTGTTTAGGAAATTTCCCCCTGTGCCAATGACTTCAAGGCTCTTTCCCACTTTCTCTTCTATTAGATTCAGTGTATCTGGTTTTTATGTTGAGATCTCTGATCTACTTGGACTTGAGCTTTGTGTAAAGTGACAAATATGGATCTATTTTCATTTTTTCTACATACAGACTGCCAGTTAGACCAGCACCATTTATTGAAGATGCTTTCTTTTTTCCATTATATATGTTTGGCTTCTTTCTCAGCCTATTTATCATTTGTATAAAGGAGGGCTCCTAATTTTTTTTGTAGCTAATTTGTATTTATCCATTTTGCTGAAGGTGTTTATCAGTTGTAGGAATTCTTTGGTAGAGTTTTGGGGGTCACTTATGTATACTATCATATCATCTGTGAAAACCAGTTCTTTGAATTCTTCCTTTCCAATTGAATCCCTTTGATCTCTTTTAATTGTCTTATTGCTCTAAATAAAACTTCAAGTACTATATTGAAGAGATACAGAGTGGACAACCTTGCCTTGTCCCTAATTTTAGTGGAACTGCTTTAAGTTTCTCTCCATTTAATTTGATATTAGTTATTGGCTTGATGTATATTGGCTTTATTATATTTAGGTGTGTGCCTTGTGTCTCTGATCTCTTCAAGACTTTTAACATGAAGGTGTGTTGGATTTTGTCAAAGGCTTCTTTAGTATCTAATGAGATAGTCATGTGGTTTTTTTTCTTTCAATTTGTTTACATGGCAGATTACATTAATGATTTTTTCATATATTGAGCCATCCTTTCTTCTCTGTGTTGAAGCCTACTTGATCCTGATGGATGATATTTTCAATAATCATCTTAAAAGGTAGCCTTTGGACTGTTGAGATGGCTCAATGGATGAAGGCACTTGCTACCAAGCCTACATTAGATCCTTGAAACTCGCATGGTGGAAGAAGAGAATCGACTCTTGTGAGTTGCCCTCTGACATCAGCACACATGATATGGCACAGGCACACATGCATGTGCATACACACACACACACACACACACACACACAAACACACACACACACACACACACACTAGACCAAATGTATAAATTTAAAGTATATAAATAACGCAGAGCATAAGAGCAAAGTAAATAATTATCACTCACTGTTCCAAACTATCACCATACATTTAGCTAATATTATAAACAAATATGTAATTTAAAATAATCTAAGCAAATCAATAACCTAAGCATCTCCTGGTTTACTTTAAGCTATTTTCAAAGTGATCAGGATGGCTTAGGAGGACTGATTCTCTGAACAATGTCATCTTTTCTTCAGCAAGCCCAGGACTCTCTACTCTTTCCACCTTGTCATGGTAGATGACACTTATCTGAAAGAAATTTCACAGAACCTGTAAGATTCTGAATAAAGTTTCTTGGAAAAGAACTATTTTTCAAGCATTCAAGGAATGATTGTGAATCAAAAAGTCAGTGAACTATCATCTGCAAACCCAAGTGATGCATACTACACATTTTATAAATAAAATTTTGTTAGAACACAGACACATTTACTTTTCTATGTACTGTGTTATTCCCTACAGCTGTTTTCACATGTACAGCGAGGTTGAACAACTATAATAGATCACATACAGCCTGAAAAGTTGGAAGTATTTATGTCTGACACATCACATGAACATTTTGTTAAACCACTTTCTAGACTGTTCTCTTCCTCTTACACTTCCACCATTGTATTGAATCTATCTGACTACTGCTGGTTCTGGTTTCAATACTTTGAAGGTAATCCCATTAATGTTCTTTTGTTTCATCCACATGTGCCTGTGTTGGGATAGGCTTATTTTATTTTGTGGACACTCTTCCTTATAAGTAGGTGAGACAAATCAGGTGATGTCACTATTCTGCTGGCATCTACAACCCACTCTAATTTCTTCCATGCACTTGCCTTAGAACAAATGTTATATGTCTGCAATGTTCTTTGCCCATATGTTCACATAGGGTTTCCTTAATACCATTCAAATCTCAGATCAAGTGTATCCTCTTTAGACAGGTTCTCTCAGAGAATCGAATACCATTTACTCTTTAATCCAAAGCCTTGCTGATAATTCACTGTCACTCTAACTCATTATCACTTACCACCACCTATAAACAGCTCTATTCAAATATTGGTTGTCTTTCCCACACCAAAATCTAGATTTCCAATCCACCAGTAGTTCTTTGTTTACTGCAAGATCACCTGCTTATAATAAAAACTTGAAAGGACAGGGAAGATGGATGCATCCTTTGATTTATTCATTGCCAGTCTAAGCATGTGATCAGAAGATGACAAGCAAAGTTTGCCCTTTTCTGACACAAACTTTTATTTCTAACCCTAGGTGTGTTTCTTTGAGAATTCATCTATATAAAATATAAAATATGAATATTCAGGACAAAATCTTAGTGTCAGTGAATACTCTAACTACGTTTTAATTCCTAATAAAGAAATATTTCAGTGAAAAATTACACTTAAAATCAGGTACATCAAAGCACATGAGTTAGAACCACGAGGACTTCCCTCATGTTACTGTATCTTCAGCAATCAATGGATCTATGAATTACTCCTCCATTGACTGTCTGAATAAAACATCACTGTGTGGAAAGTTAATATTGACTTCTCATAGATATCTCACTGATTTTATCAAGATAATACTAAATTATTTAACCTTTATAATAACATAGAAGACTCTCAATTCCAAGAACAACTTAAGATCTGTCTTGTAACAAGAATCACAAATTGGTAGACATTTGACTTTTTCTAGATTTTTCAATTTTTAAAATAAACACTAGGGCATTATAAAATCTCTCACAAATTATATCTTTTTAAACATAGTTTCTTAAAACTAATTTAAAATTATCAATTCATTTAGTCTACCAAAGCTCTTCTCCAAGTGGACTAAAGAAAAATAACCTTCATTTATTTAAACGATTAAAATATATAGTTAATGCATTCCCTATTTATTATATCAGATTTTAAAGAACATTAATAACTGCCTGTTTAAAACTGTATGACATTTACAGTTTGTATAGAAAAACACCTGTAATTACAAAGCAGAATGAAAGTTAAAAATGAACACTTAGACAGTACAATAAATTTATCCCATAGTATCTTTTTTTGGAAAGTTTTTATATATGGCCTAAAATTCTTAGAAGTAAAGATGCTAGTCACTAGCTTAGCAATCTTACAAAAATTTATTACTGAACTTTTTATTTTTGCCTTTATGAAATGACTGGCAAAAAGAAATTCTTGGTTGCTCATTCAGACTAGTTGCTAAGACTATATTGCTGAAGACACCATATATGTGGACTGCAAACTGGAACTGATCTGGAAGCTTCCTCCTCACTAGCTAGATTTCATAGTGCTAGAAAGTACTATACGAGCTTTGGGGGTGAGACTGGCACATCCAGCTATCAACTCCTCATGCTACAAATATCCATCTCCCAGGCAAGATGCACCTGCCGATTCAATAATGTCACAACTGTTAAGGAAGCAACAACCCATTCTGACAGGGTCTGGGGCCTGAGCCATGGGAAGGAATTAATTTTTCTTACTCTAAACATGGTCAAAGAGCCATTGCCAAGGAGGTCTTTGATCATTGGGGTAAACTTAATACTTTGCTTTAGCTAAATTGTCAGTGTGTCAAATCACCTTTTAAATACATTTATAGTGACATACAAATGCTCCTTCCAGCTTGAATCAGAGAGCTTTTGTTTGCAATGTGGGTAGTGACTACGAAGACACATGGCTGCTTGGGATGCTGAGAGTAAGTTGAGTGCTCAGGCATTGATACCTTTCACTTCTGAGGCTCAGAGAACATTGCAAAAGAGGGGCTGGCAATAATGTAAGAGCCAGAAGAGAATGGCCATCAAATAGTGTCTGTTGGGCTCTGCACAGCCAATGCAATTACGAACCTACAGTAGCTTATTAACAGTCAATCACCAACTGCTGAGGAACTGAAGGAACCCTACCCTTCTGTGCTTATAATAGTTCTGTGGGAGGGGCAATCACTGTCTTCAGGAGTACTCACTAAAGAGTTCACTCAGGCTTTAAGAGATATTTCAAACTCATGGTCACACAGATGATTCTGGTTAATTCAGTGGGTCTCAAACAACAACAACAACAACAGCAGCAGGAGCAAAGGTCTTTTATGCGAAAGGGACCTATAGAAAGGAAGGTGGAATAGAGGTGGTAGATAGGGGCATTATAGACTTCGGAATGCACATGATATATAGATAAAATTGTCAAAGAATAAACAATAAAAATGAAAATAAACATGTTTCTCCCAGAATCATCAGATACAGGTAAAATATCCTTAAATATTATACATGAGTGCTTGTGGAGATTAATAAAAATATCAAGCAAAATATGAAGAAAAGCTAAACTATTTCTAATTTTATGTTTTTACATGGATTTTTTTTCTTTTTACAGATGAGGCAATCAAGGCTAAAACAACTCACTGAAGACCACAAGGTTGACCTTTTCCGTGGTATTTGAGCTCTTTATGTTTGCATATTGACTATTGCTGACAGCACTCTGCCTCCCCACGTAGAAGACTGAAGCAGATGATAGCTATCTGGGGCTTGGCATTGAAATCATACCTGTTCCCTGGCATCCAGCCTCCACAGCTAACCCACTCTAAAGAGGAATATGTTAACAGATCATCTGAATTCTCTACACATCCATCTATAAAAGCTCTAATGAGGGCAGCATATTACTCTCCTGGTGCTGCCATGCAAAATAAAAGAGACTACATTAAAAACAAACAGAAATTACTTCTTTAACAGTATAGAGACTGGATGCCAGAGACCAAGGACTGGGCAGGGTTGGTTTCTGGTGAGGTCTTTCTCCTGTTTCCTCAACACAGCATTTCAATGTGTGTGTGTGTGTGTGTGTGTGTGTGTGTGTGTGTGTGTTTCTGACTGTTACAGAACTCCAATCTTATGGGATTAGTCTATTATATACAATGACCTTACTTAACCTTAATTAATTCTTTTATGGCTGTGTCTAAATATAGTGACACTAGGTGTTAGGACCTTAATGCACAGATCAAGAGACATAATTAGTCTATAATAAGCACAATGAAGAAATACTAGGGGCAAACTGGAAGATACATTTTCTTGTGTCACTGTTTTTTTGAAAATGTTTGCTTCTATATTTTCTTTAGGTTCATACAATATACATTTAAAATTCACATTGTATACTCCTTGTACATAGTATTATGTTACTTAAAGACATTTTCATATGTATATTGTACACTGAAGAAATTTTAAAAAACGCCACAACTTTCTTGGATCTAGGCATGGATATAAGACTATTAACATTTTAAAAACAAACCATAAAACCAAGAAATCATAACTCTACTCATTGTTAATAACTATGATGATCACCTAAGATTTTAATATGTTTTAAATTCACAGGTGGTGACAGCAAAATTAAAATTGAGCAGATTCCTATTACATCATGAGGATTAGCTTGAAGATGTTCTCATGAGTGGATTACGAACTGTCCAGCAACTAAACATGAGAGTCTTGAGAGCCTGCACGCCTTCCCTAGCCAGCCTCTCTGATGGAAGTATTACTTTCTTATTTCTGGAGCTTCTGCTGCTCGTTCATCAAGGTCAATTCAAGCATTAGTTACCAACTATCTAACATCTGTCTCAAATCTCAGGTTTACTTTCTTTAAATTTTCTTTCATTTCTTCAGTGTCTGTGTGTGGTGTGTGTGTGTGTGTGTGTGTCTCCAGAAGAGGCTGTCAGATCCTCTGGAGCTTGAGTTATAGGGGACTGTGAGCCACCCAGTGTGGGTGCTGAGAACTGAACTTGGGTCCCCTGGAAGGGCTGGAGGCACTCAGCCTCTGAGCCATCTCTATTCCTTTTGTGTTATGCACAAATTATTTCATCTTTCTCCTCCAGACTCAAAACCCTTCAGCAATATCTTTTCCACTGATTGCCTCCCAGTGGGCTCTTCTTTAAATCAATAGGCAGAATAATGTCTCTAACCCTACACCATAAAATATCCTTTATGGCCAGACAGTCAGTCAAAGTAAAGAGTCCTACTGTCCTGTGCCCTTTTTCACTTTATTCTTCAACATACCCCAAGCTAGCATTTATTTCATCTTCCCTTCACTCTGATTCTAACTTTCCATCAGAGTGGTCATTATTGTTAGTCTGGTGATCTTCCTGCAGGTCCCATCCTCCGTGTGCTGTCTAAGCTTCCAGAGGAGAATGGCAGCAATCCCTGGATGTGGGGGATTTGAGTTTGCACAGCCGCACTTGTTGCTGCCCTGCCCCTGACTGCCCCTCACTCATCTTCTCCCTCTGTGGTTTCACCTCTCTCACCACATATCACACATAACACACACACACAGACACACACACACACACACACACACACACACACACACACACACATCTCCCTCTGTCATCTTGCTAATCTAAGTTACTGAAGTATTTGTCTTTGCTATCTTTTTCTAATCCACCAATAGAATCATTTTCCTTAAATACCTAAGGTCTTGCATATATTTAATCTTTTATGCTAGCTTTATCTCATGGAACCTCACACCTCTACCAAGTACCCAGTTCCTGTATTTTGTGAAGAACTTACTTTAGGATTTCTTATACTCCTCTAGCCTGGTGTTTTTGATCAGCTAATTCTCCTAGCAGTAGAGAGATGCCCAGGGCATTATGTGATGTTTAGGAGAAGTCCTGACCTCTGTCTACAAGACATGAGCAGCAAATCTATTGTAACAACAAAACTGCCTCCGGACATTGCCAGTGTCCCCAGGTTAGCAACAGTAGACATGAGACACATCTTGGGAGATTTATATAATGATCTAGAAACTGTATCTTCAGGAAACAATACCAGATATTGTTACTACGATCTGATTCTTATGTAGTCTACTAGTCAAATCTCTCTTTAAAGGTTTGCAAAAGCTAAGTCGGTTCTTAAGCCTTCAGTTCAGTCCCTCACACTACCATTGAACTCTTCAGATCCAGGCATCTGCCACATTTGAGTGTGTTACCTATTCTTACTTACGGCTCATATTTAGCTTACCCATAGCTGCCTATGCCAGCTTCTCTCCCTCTAATCACTATGCCTCTCATCTTCCTGATTACTTATCCTTTACTGCAATTCAGAATGCAAATTTTGGTCTTCTCTACGAATGCTCCTTTTTACTGGAGCCCCTCAAGGCCACCTTTGTAATCCCCTTTGAACTCTTAGCCCCTTTGCCTCTTACTCAGGCTACTTAGAGCCCACTTACAGCCTAGTGTAAAAGGTTACATGTGATTCTTTCTTATATACCTTTGACTGCTTCTATTCTATTTGTCTTTTAAAAAAAACCCACAAAGAGAATCAAGCTTCCCACTTAATTTGTTGGAATAAAGGCAATAGCCAAAACAGGATATAGAAGGCAGATAATCCTGAAATTCTAATTAGGGAGATGACTCTGCCCAAGTCTTTGAGTTTCTCTAGTTCTCAGTTGAACTCCCTTTCTAGAATGTCTTGTTTAGTGACTTCTCCCCGCCATCCAAAGGGCTATTATGAGGATTAACAGATGATGGTATTGAAACAAAATGTCCCTTAGGGTGGAGATGCCAGCCTCAGAGCCTGACATCCTCCCTGAACTAGTGCTGAGAGAAGACAACCGATTGTGATTGTTACAAGCTGACCTTTGTCTCAAATGTACAAGATGGCAGGAACATGTGTGTACATTCATGTACAAGTGTAGGTACACACACACACACACACATATCCCAAAATCATCACATGTAAATACTCATATTCATGAATTATCTTTTGTCAGCTTTTTCCGTTCTACCACTAATGGCACTATGTGTCATCAATACACTGAATCTTCTGAGGTCGATTCTCTGGCTCTGCAGCATGTTTTATACTTGGATAATTTCCACTGTTTCTGTAGTATCCCCTTCCTTCCCTGGCACCCAGTTCACCTTTAGTATTTACGCTTGACACTTCAGAAGAAGCTCATCTTGACTTTTACACTTCTTTCAATTTTTCTAAAGCCTTTAAAATATATTATTCTTCCCTAGGATAAAAATGTAATAGCCAAACAATGCACAACTCTTCCATAGCTTTAGTTGTTAATAACTAAGCTCCCTGCAGCAACCAGAAGAGAAGAAAAATGTTAAATGTAGTTTTCTAGGGTTGAGGTAGATTTCAAACCTTGGGCTGACTCACCAAAATTTTGTCTGTTTTTCTTTTTCAATTATTTCACTTGTAAACTTAAGCTGACCGTGGTGCTTTGCTGCAATCTATTCTCATGACTGTCACTGAGGGGTACGCTATGTAATGGTTCTAGAAAATCTTCTGAAAATGTGCTGACCTTGGACACTGTAATTTCCCCACCATGGTGTGTCTCTTCAGGGAAATACTTCTGAAGGTAAGTAAAGCTGCCTAATGCACAGAATTCTTTATAAAAATACAGATAAAAATGACTTAAATATCTAAGCACAGCCAACGATATAAGAAGGCAAAGAAGCTGAGTTACTCTTAGAGTGAATCATCTGTGTGATGTGCTAAGTCAGGACATGAGTGTCACTGACTCACTTTACATGCTGTAAATTTTGGGACATGGCACCGGCTTTCTGAAGCTTTATTCATTTGAAGAGGAAAGAAACCATTCCTTGCAGATATGCTGTGAGAGAAATGATCAGTTTAATTAGTGCTTATCTGTCTCTCTACTTCTATGTGAGCCTCAGAGAATATTTATTGTGTTAAAGTTATCTCTGCATGTGGTCAAAGCAGGAAAAAAATCTAGGTGGAATGCTACTTAATTAAAAACAGTTGGTGAAGAAAAAAAGAAAAAATGGTGAAATTTAACAATATGTATTTTTGCTTTTTGCTTTTCTGAGTCTCATCTTCAGTGGTTATTACACACACACACACACACACACAGAGAGAGAGAGAGAGAGAGAGAGAGAGAGAGAGAGAGAGAGAGCGCATATTGGTGAGTGAGTGAAAAAGAGAACATCCTGTGAAAACAGAGAAATAAGACTCATTAACTGCTGTCATTCAGTTTCTTTCTCAGTGATAATGTATTATCCACCTCCAATTCGGCTCACAAGACAGTGTCTGTCTTGTCAAGTACTGTATCATGATTGGCCTTGGATAGTCTGCTATCTATTCAAATTAACTCAATTATATGGCTGTAGAAGGGCTTGCAGATAAGGTGAGCGTTGTATTTCATCCAGAGAGATAAGTTCTGAAAGGGCTTCCATTGTAACCCTTGGACAGAGATGGGGTGTCTCTGTTATTGTGGCTGATGCTAATTCAATTCATGTTCCCACACTTTGTATTTCAGATGGGTACCAACTGTGAGACATATTGAAAAGAAAAGGAAAGCCTTAGATCTTTTATGACCCAGCTGGGACTATAATGGCTGTCTCATCAGGAAAGTGTGCTTCCTAAAATAAGCAAAATCTGCTTAACTTTACCAAAAAAGAAAATGTGCAGTATCTGGAACAGATTTCAACTTTAATGATTTTACCATTTTTAAAAAACCTTAGACTTCTGAGAGTGCTCCTGGCCTCTGACCCATCTCCCCATCACCCCATACCACTACAAGAATCATTAGAATTGCACCACCCCCAAATAAACAGCTAGAACCACGGCTCAGACTGCCAAATGCAAAATTTCAAATGTTACTTATTTTAGGATTGCTGCTTAACGCTTAAATTTTAGAAAAATAAAATGTATTATTTCAGCTTATTCCATTATCCTTTCAGATCAATAGCCCATGAGTCTCAAAGCATTGCTGAATTTTCAAACAAATTTAAAAAAAAAACCACTGGATAAAAATGCAAGCTTCAGATTCATTGTAAACTTTCAAGTACTCACTGGGAAAATGGAATGATTTATTACTAGTATAACACAAAATAATGACTTAGGAACACAACACAAGCCTCTTAAATTTTAAGGGATTTATGAACTCCAGTGTCAACTTGCATCTGCCTTCTAAGTGTCAGAGAAAATCAAAGCACTTCTAACTGGTAGTGGTCACCTTATTCTGAGAACCCGAATGGACACAAACTTAGCCTGTCCACAGGAAAAGCAGTCGTTCTCTTTGTTGCAACCAGCTTTCTCTCACCCATCACTGACCACCTATAGACATCCACTGAGTTTCTGTACAAGAAACATTGCTCATCTGGAATACTTAACAATCACCCAAATCTGGTGTAGGCTCAAATCTAAAACTCTCAACCTTAATAGACATTCCTTAGGGCTGTTGTGACTTTAATAGTCTGTGCCAGTTCTCTGTGTTGTGACCAATCTTGCTCTCCTTCCCTTCCTTCAATGACAAATACATGATACAGCAGTAATGGCTCTCCAATGGCCCCATAGTTTCCAAAAAATGAAACTAGCTTTTTTACTTTGAGATACTAGGAGATTACTTTTAAAACTATGGGTTTGTTGGTTTTCTAGTGTATGTGTATGACAGATTTATCTCTGTATATGTGTGCATATGTATATGTATGTATTTATGTACATACTTATGCATATGAATGCCTGGTGCCTTCAGAAACAAGCAAAGGGTGTCAATCCCCTGGAACTGGAGTTACATATGACAGTTATGAGCCACCATGTGGGTGTTGGGATTAGAACTCTGGTCCTCAGCAAAAGCAGCAGGTGCTCTTACCCACTGAAACCCAACTCCAGCTCTTGTTAGATTTCTTGATGAGCTCTACCCAATTCTTCTTTCCAGACCCTGCTCTCAGCCTCTGTGTGATATTCTTCCAGTCTCTTCTCCAAGTCCTTCTTTTTTACTATGTTCTATCCACTACTACATAGAAGCCACTGAGGCTGTGCTTGTATATACCCTACTCTCCCGAGTCCCTGCCTTTATTTTCCCTCCTTTATTTGCAAAACTTCTGCTCAAACTTAAAAGAACCTAGCTCACATGTCACTTCATCTGAGCAGTTTTTTGAGATGCTTCAGGCAAAACACCATCTTCTATCCTAAGTTCTTACCAAGTATTTGTTCACACTTGAATTGTTAGAATCACAAATCAGGATTAGAAAGGAGAAGCTGTTGCTATTCATCTTCAACTTCCTGGGTGGTGGAATAGGATTTGTTCCCTCTCCTGTCTTTTATTTTTGCTTGCATTGTTTCTGTAAGTAGAGTCTTGTTATGGTAAGCCAGACTGGCTTTGCACTCATGATGGTTCTCAGGCCTTAGCCACTCATCCATGGGGATGATGGGTGTGAAAAACTCATGCTCAGAGTTTTTCAGCTGTTATGCTGCCTTTGAGAATGTGCCTTACATTTTAAATAATTCTCCCTTGCTGAGTAGCAATGACATGCTGTCAGCGCTGGAGAAACAAAGCAAGAATGAAGCATTTGGCTTCCTCATCCTTGTGTGTGCTTGTATTTCTCCCAGCATCCATTTCATAGCACCCAATGGCCAGAAGACTTTCTCTGACATAGCTTTTCATTTGTCTGGGAGTAGCTTCACCAGGAACATTATATTGGGATTCTGGGTACAATTTCTATTGGCATGACACTGTAGCTACTTTATGGCTGTCGCTTGTTGACTGTATGCTTCCTGGCTAGGATGGGTTTTTTGGCCATGGGATGCTAGCTAGACAATGTCTGGGGACACTTTTCTTATCACTGGATGAATTAGTAGTATTAAGCAGAGAGTACTGGTTAGGATGTTGTTAAACATTATAGAGCGTAGAAGACATGCCATCACTCCTTGCTCCAAACACCAACCCATAACACAAAACACAAGTACCTGGTCCTTAAATATCAAGGGCTGTGATTTTTAAACATTTTATGACTATTGTTTTATGTGTTTGGGTATTTTGTTTGTATGTATGTCTGTTCATCATCAATGTGCATATGTACAGGGCCCACATTAGCCAGGAGTGGGTACCAGATGCCCTGGAAGCGGTGTTACACACCTTGTGAGATCTATGCGGATGCTGAGCATTGAACCTGGGTTCTTCAAAAGAGCAGACAGTCATGTTCTTTCCTACTGAACCATCTCTCTCCAACCCTCAACAAAAGTAGGTTTTAGATACCATGGTCAACAACAAGGTCCAGTTCTTAGTCTCCATAGGGCCAAGAGAAGAGAGGTGAGGGCAGAAGTATGGGCAGATTAGAGCCTTTGGGCACGTTGCTTTGGGGCTGCTTTGAGTCCTCCTTACTGCTGCCGTTTCCATGGGGTTTCGGCTTCTCAATAAACACACCTTATCACCCTACTGTCTACTATAGTTTCTGTTTACAGTTTGCCCTCCACGTTCAAATGACGCAGATAATCGTCACATGCCGTGAGGTGTATAGCTCAACCCTCAGCAACAAAGAGCTGGAAATCTATCCTCCTCCTGTGGTGCAGCTCTCAATTCTTAACTAGAGGATTTGTAAGAGTAGTTTTCGAAGTTTTTCTACTCTAAAATTCCAAGACCTACCAAAATGCACTAAAATGTTAGAGCAGGAATTGAGTATCTATCTTATTAGTCGTTATAGTTAAACAATGCAATTGAGCGTTACTCCTGGGCTTTGCGCCTCACCTGCAGAACAGAGTTCATCTAGACAAGCGGTTACAAAATGGCAGCTTTGGAGCCAATTGACAGACAAGCTTTAGTAACAAAGTACACTCCAGTAACCTGAGCAGGTTAGTATCTGTCCTCCTTAGAGGATGCTTGGCTTCTCTCTCCTTCTTAAACATCTTTTATGCTCTTTTCTAATCCCTGATGAATTTTTCTTTTCTTTTTTTTATTGTGTTAAAAATTTTATTAGTTCTTTAGAAATTTCAAACAGTGATCTTTTTTATTTATTTTTTAAGATATAACTATGTCACTCTCTCCCTTTTCCCTCTTCCCTCCAAGCCCTCTTATACTCTGCCTCACTCCTTAAATCCACAACTGTGTTTTCTTTAAATGTTCTTTCTCTCTAAATACAAGTGTATATACATGTATGCACATACAACTTGCTGATTCCAATTAGTGTTGCTTGTTTGTCTATAATTTCATGGCTGACTATTCAGTAATGGTTAACCAACCAAGACCTGTCGAGTCTTTCTTTCTCTCTCTCTCTCTCTCTCTCTCTCTCTTTCCTTCCTCCCTCCCTCCCTCCCTCCCTCCCTCTTTCTTTCTTTCTTTCTTTCTTTCTTTCTTTCTTTCTTTCTTTCTTTCTTTCTTTAAATGCAAGGAATCATTTATTTTACAGAAGTCTACAAAGATGGAGAGACCCCAAAGTGAGTTCACAGGCCCGATTTAAAGCACGTTAGGGGAATTCCAGGGAGGGGTAGGTGACCTCTATCTTTGTCGGTTGGCTCTATCTCTAGGCACATTCCAGAATCATTGCTGGGCTGTGAAAGTCTGAAGCCTGTCATGGAGTCAGCCTAACCCATCTCAATAGCTAGTTATTAATCTATTTAAATTACTTAACTCTGCTTGGTTTAATTTTGCTGATTATATACATCTAGAAATTCATCCATTTCATTTAGATTTCCCAAGTTAGTCAGATACATGCCTTCAGGGTATGTCCTTCCTAATGGTTTTCTGAGTTTTATTGGTATCTGCTGTACTGTCTCTCTTTTCATCTCTAATTTTATTAATTTGGGTTCTTTCTTTTGATTAGTTTGGCTTAGGGTTTATCCATCTCTTTCAAAGAACCAACTATTCAGCTTACACATTCTTTGTGTAACTTTATTTCTAATTCACTTCTGCTTTCCTCTTATTTTAATTATTTCTGTTTTCTATTTTAGATTTGCCTTTTTCTTGTTTTTCTAAGGCCCTGAGGTACAGCACCAAGTTATTTGAGATGTATCTGATTTTTTTCTTTTAATGTAGGCATTTATAAGATTCTTATGACTAGTTTTATTTTATGCCCTAGGTTTTAGAATATGTTAAGTTTTGTCATTTCCCATCAAGATATTAATGATTTTGGAATATGAATAGAGTTCAGAAGTTTCTGAGAGAAACTCTGCTCTTCAGGTAACAGAGTAGGGTGAGAAATCATTCATATAATTGCATTGAAATTTCATAAATGGCAAGTATATCGCTAGGGATGGCTAATTCAGGAAAGATCAGCAGAGAGCTCTGGTCTAGTGGCTGAGTTGAGTCTGGGGCTCCTCTGGGGACATCCCAGCCAGGGATGCTATCTGTCATTGCTTGAGGGGCCAGCAATAGTAGATGACCTATGACTACTTTAAGTCACTTCGACAGGCAAGCATCACAAAGAGCTGTCCCTCCATCTTTTTTCCATGACTTCAAACCACACTGACTCCTCATAAAATAGTCTTTTTTAATATGGAAATGTGCTTATTTTGTCATTGGATCACACTCGTTAAGGACAGGCTATAATTCAACTCACATCATTAAGCTAAACTAACAGAGTCTTTCTTCTAAACTTCTGGATTTTATCTTTTCCTATTTAAAGTGTCTTGGAAAAGCATACTAGTCAGTAACAGATCCATTTTTAAAAAAAGACGAGGCTAAATGATTGCAGCAGACAGCGTTCTAACAAGACACATTTGTTTTCTTGTAATCACCCTGCCAATATCCTCACATCACCCCAATGTTCTTTCAGGAAAAATGAACCAAAACAAAATTCACTTAGATTGTAGGAAAGGCTAAGGCCATGACATATCTTAAGTTTATCACCCTCTCAGTTAAGTAATACAGTAGTCCTATCATGTGGACAGAGAATGGCTATACAAAGAAGAAAACACAGGTGATCCAGGTGGATAAATTACCACTGCTACATAGTCCATCAAGAAACCAAGCCGGTTTATGTGGTCTCTAAATCTTTCCTCTACCATCCTCATTCCCTGACAGTGTCTGCCAACCAAAAACAGCCTTCTGGATTTCCACTTGCTTTCTAGTCTTCAGGGGACATATTATCAAAATCAGATTACTCTTAGAGTCCAGAAATATCTTAATCTCAAATTAGGCTGTACCAAAACGAATGCAAAGGCTAAAGGGAAGGCCTGGAAAATAAAAGAATGGAATTAAGACCACAGAGATGAAAAATGGTTGTGTATGTGGCAGGAATGGTAAAGAGATTTGATGCCTTCAGAGCAAATGGAGGAGGACATGGGAACATCAGACATGATGTCAAAGCTGGAAAGACAGCCAGTCAGAAGGCATTAGAGGACCAACACTGGAGGGCCCTAAGATAGCAAATAGGCTATGAGGAAAATAATGGCCCAGAAATGCTGTTGGAGAACACAGGTGGGCACCTGGTCATTATTTTCTGATTTGTCAATGAGCATTTATTTTAAACAGAAGTCTGACATTCGTGATTGGTTACAATGTTGTTCTTTTGTTTCCCTCTAGGAAAGCATAACTGCAGCTTATGTAACATGGTACCATAGCTTGTAAATTAGTGAAGGTTGCTCCTTTTGCTGACAGTTCTAATGTCTGCCATCTGTTTGCACAGGATGACGCCCTAGTGCTCCTCTAATTGGACATAAATTAGGTACCAGCAGCAGTTTTGACAGAATCACTTCACTGCAGTTAGTTGGTTTCATTCATCCTTCTTCCTCCCTCCCTCCCTCCCTCCATCCCTCCCTCCCTCCTTCCCTCCCTCCCTCCCTCCCTCTCTCCCTCCCTCCCTTCCTTCTTTTCCTTTTTTTTCTCTTACTCTTTCTTTCTTCTATGGATTTAATGTTTTCTTGGAGACTCAACATCTTCCCTAAAAGTAGACTCATAAACTTTCTGGGTTCAAAGCTTCAACTTGCCTTTTTTGTGTTTATATTTTAAACTGGGACCCCCTTCTTTCCTCTCTTCTCTCTTTTTCCTTCTCTATTTAAGCAACTATATTTTATATTGGAATTTCCTTCTTTTTTTTTATGAGACATAGCTTTGGTGTTGACCAGAATGATTTGGAATTCATTACACAGCCCAGGCAGGCCTAGAGTCCATGATCATCCTTCGGCTTCAGCCTCCTGAGTGGTATTATAGGCATGGATCACCATGCCAGGTTCTACATGTATTTTTAATACACATTTTATTAATAAATTATAATATATATTTACTAGGTACAAGGAGATCTTTTAAAATGTATGTACAACGCAGTATAACTAAATCAAAACAGTAATTGTAAACGCCCTTTCACCTCTCATTTTTATAATACACCTCAAGTTTATTTTCATTGTTAGTTTATTTATTTTTGGGGACACAGGTTCTGTATATTTAGCCCAAGGTTGTTTTGAATCTCTCTGTAGTATGCTGGACTCAAACTCATAATCTGTCTTCCTCAGCCTTCTGTCTTGTTGTTTTCTCTAAATACATAAAACAACAGTTGGGTGTGGTGGTGCTCACCTTTAATCTAAGAATTCAGAAGGCAGAGGCAAGCAGATCTCTGTGATTTTAAGACCAGCCTGGTACATATAGTTGGTTCTAGTCAGCCAGACCTTCACAGAGAGACATGTCTCAAAATCAAAGCAATAAGAACAACAACAACCAAGTACTATTATTTCTAACAGTTACTCTAAAGTGCTGCTCATGTTAACTAAGGCCCATTTATCCACTGGCTTCTTCTAATAGCCATCATTTTATGCTTCTCTTCTGAGTTCCATAATTGAGCTCAGGTGGTGTTATCTTTCTTTGCATGGACAATTTTATTTATCAGTCTTCCAGATTCACCCATGTTGCTACAAATGGCGGGACTTCACTCTTAAGTGGGTAATATTTACTGTATATGTATACTATATATTCTTTACTCATTTACCCATAGATGTGCACCTACCACACTGAGCGATAATTCTTAAACTTCCTGTCATGTTTATGTAGTTTATGATCTTGGAATCTGAGCAGTCAGCCTGTTCTCTCCATATGGTATAACCCTGTCTTGCCCAGCTTTCCTAGAAAACTCTTGGTTGTGAATTGATGTTTCACTAAGCCTATGTTGCTAACTTGGGATTTAATTTCTCTCTTCTCTAGAGATGTTCTCTTTCTGTACTGCCCTGTCTCCTGTGCTCTTGGCTTCTCTTTCACCTGTTTTCCTTCCCTTGAACAAACTTAGTTTCACCAGATTCTGATCTTTTCATCTATATCTCCGTTCATCTATATCATCTATACCATGGAATTCCGCCCCACCTGATGACTTCAGCTGTTAATTCTATGTAGGCAATGTTAACATTAGTTTTATGGCAGTGGTGGCAGGGTACCCCTGCCCACATCTGTGACTTCATCAGAGCATGTGTCCTACGCATCCAAGATTGCATGGCATTGGAGGTCATTCTCAGTGGAATATCATCGTGCCTCCCAAACTGGTCTCTCTCACATATCTCATTTCCTCTGTTCTAATAACATCTGTAATTTATTTCATGGTCTTTAACTTAGTCAGATTTTCAGCTCTTTGTTTTTAGCTTTTAAAAACCTATTCATAATAATGAATATATATTCCTCCTACAAATAGTCCTCTGATCATAAGCTGGAATTAGACTCCCAACTACATATTCTGTCTTCAAACCCTCCCTTCATATCTTACTTTATATAGTACTTTCTAAAAAGTCTACCATTTGGTATCATTTGTTAAAGGAATACCATTTTTACATTCAGTATTGCTGGGTAGCTTTTATAGCAAAATTTAGTATTTATAGCAACCCAGACTCATTATATCGGCACATATAGGTCTCATAAAATGTCTTCCAACAACCTTCACACAGTTATCTCCTTGTTAGTTGAAACTGGCTCATGGTTTCCTCATGAACTGCTCATTCTGATGACTCAATATTCTGTCCTTCCTACCCTTTCAGATACTTTCCCACATTTGACTCTTCACCTAGCACCATGCCTTGTACATGGTAGAACCCCAGTAGAACATACATTCAGTTATAACAGCAAGGACAGATCATTGTTCATTCTGGGACCTAGAAAAGAACTTTCCCATTTCAGAGCTATCTGTGAGTGCAACTATCAGGTAGCAACTGTGCCATGGTTTAACTTATAGTGACCCAACATGAAGGGACGTCAAGATTAGGAGTTATGAATCAAATTGGGACCCTTTCCCCCGAGAGTCCCCTGGGCTCATCCAATGCTGTCTTTTTAACCTTGTCCTTCTTCAGCTTTAGTTCACTGCAGCACAAAGTCTCATGCAGTTGGGAGGAGTCCACTAGTTTTCTATCAGTTCTCTCTGGGCCTTTCTGAACTTACCCACATACACTACATTGAAGAAATACCTTATTATTATTTTTTTTTATTCCATGTGGTTTGCATGCATCTGAGCCATAGTCTTCTGGTGGCAATATCTTGCTATTTACAGTTCCCTATCATTTCAGCAAGAACTATAAAGCATGATGAAGAGAAGAAACAGGACAGTGACAGATGTTTCAAAAGAGCCTTTCATTTCTCTAAGTAGGCACTTGTCCACATCTAGAGCTGATGTTTTTTACAAGAGAATCTTCCATAAGGCTCTGGTGTAGAAGTCTCAGGACAGAGAAACAGAAAGGAAATCTAAACATATTGAAAACAGCAGTGATGAAGGTTCCAAATAAAACACCAAATGGCAGCACTGGTTAAGCACCTCCTGAAAGACTCTAAAGACAAACCCCTGGAAATTGAGTCTCCAATTTATCTGTTGTGAATTTGATGTTGTATCTTTGCAGATGCATTAATTGCATGTTCTTATTAATCCTGAAAATATCCCCATGATATTCTTTTATCTTTGCTTTTGCAATGAACCTACGGTGGTGTAATTCATAGTGTATAAGTGCCTTGTTAAAGATTACAAAGCTAGATTGACAGAACTAGCCACTTCAAGGATAATTTGAGAATAAAATATAGAACTCATCCTAAAAGAAAAAGATTTTAAGCAAGTATTAATAACTCTTCAAAATGCTGTCTAATTGCAGAACCACATATATTGCTAATATGAGTGTGTGTTATGCATAGAAAAAGCAATGTACTTACTCTCTGTCAATCACAAGGCAGGTGACAGCCTCTGCAGCAATAACGTTTGCTGTTCTCACATCCTCCCTGCATAAAAAAAAAGAGAGAGACCCATTAGAATGGTGCAGCCTTTAATACCAAAGGCATTATTTCAAGCATATTTCAGGAACCAAAGTATTACACGTTTTTTGATTTATGCACTTCCAGATTTAGGCTTCATGTGAAGAGCCACTTTACACATATTATAAATCATGCATTCCCTGCAGTTAAAACTCAGTTGTTACAATTATCAAATTTAACGTTTCACTTACACAAGTGGAAGAAAATTTTATAAGATCATTTCCTTTGCTCGTTGGGGGAATCTCTGAATTAATTACGTGATGATAAAGTTGGTAATGAATAGGTTAAAGCTTTTAAAGAGTCTGGAGACATACCGCTGGAAATAGAGTATCTAATTCATCCATTATGAACTTGACACTGCATCTTTGAGATCAAAGGACTAGTTTTAAATATTTTCCTAATATAGTAACACTACTTTTATGCAGCTAAGGTTTGGAAACTTTATGGTACACTGTTATTCATCTGTCCCAGAGTTTATGGTTCTTCAAGCATTTGACGAATATTACTCACAGCAACTTAAATATATAAAGAGCATCTCTTGAAAAACACATACTTTGTAACTATAGCAGGCAGTGTCAATCTCTGAGACCTTTGAAAATCTTTCCTGGTGCATCTCCAGTAGTGAAAGTTAGATTTGGTAAGTTAACTTCACAAGTCATTCTCAGTTACCATAAACTTAATGTTACCATTGTCCTAACATTAAACGACACCTGACAGTGTACCCTCTTTTCTTATGATAATACTTCTAAGGCAATATAATTAATGACAAATATGCTTGAAATATATCACAGAGGTAACTGCATTGAAAGATGTGTTGACAAGTTTTCAAAACACAAAACACAATGTCCCACCCAAGCCAGGCATCTGAAGTACTGAAAACTAAAGGTGTTCCCAATGCATCTTTGGCTATTGAAGACTCATGAAGTTCCAACGCACACTCTAAATTGTCATTTTCCTGCTGGTTTGTCTTTCATTAAGTCTTTCATTGTTGTTATTCCTTCTTGCTTGGGCTACTGTTGCTTAACAGAAACAGTATTTGGTAAACCAGAACCATATAGTCATTCACTAATATCATTTTCCCAGAAATGCCCTTGTCTTTAGCATTCATTATTTGATACTGATTTTTACAAAACATTTTTCTTCTTTTAAAGAGAACTGCATCGGGATTCTTATACAGATACACTGCATTAATACACTGATCTCAGAAGAACAGCTTCTGATGTTAATTTTTTCATATAAGACCATGACATGCCTTTGCATTACAGGAATCTACTTTTATGTTTCTAAATGAGATTCTATACATGTCAGTGCCTAGTGCCTGACACTTCATGAAGAGCATCCTTGAGTGCTCCAGATTAGGTTTTTCTTACATGCCTTTTCATTCATGTGTTACTAGTTGTGCTTTAAAAAAGAAAACTCTTCCTTGCTATAACTTTTATTTATTTATTCTTACTCTCATTATTTTTTAATTTATATTTATTCTTCTCTCATACAGTACATTCTGACCACAACTTCCCCTCCCTCCATGCCTCCCGGGACCTCCCAAACTTCCTTCTACCCCTGCCCACTCCCCCTCTGCAGTCTCCCCCGGAAAAGAATTTAAATCTACTCCAAATAATAAGTTTTCCTCTGACTGTTAAGCTTTTATGGTAGTCTCAGAACTGCCAGAGTGAGCTTCTCATGCCTGTTTCACATTCTCTGCCTTCCAGAGAAGCTGGCCTCCTTTTAAAATTGTCAAACATTATCTTCTCTCTCCTACCCAGGCTTGTTCAAAACATGATGTTCTCAGGCTTAAGCAGGTTCTCTCTACCCATGCTTGTCCTTTGGATCCTGCCCCCAACTCCCCGTGCCCTTAAGGTATGCTCTTCTGAATTACCCAGTGGGCTTCCTTGTGTATCTGTTCTCAGTATCTTACATATCTCTACATGGAAGTGACTATCACTACTTAAAACTCATATATTTATTTATGTGGCCATCCAGATAGGAACTCAATTTCTCTTCTGCTAAGTCATATAAAGGCAGGGGCCATGACTAGATTTGCTCCCTATTTGATTTTTAATGCCTAATATATAGAAGGTACTTAGTATGTGTATGCTACAAGAAGGTCACAGATATTGTATTCCTGGGCCTGGGGTGGTAGAGATCAGATATCATCATTATCAGTATCATCATTATTGTTTTCTATGTATATTAATGCAGTACCCTCAGAGGTCAGAGGCATTGGATCTTTCTGGAACTGAAATTCCAGGCATTTTTGAGTCACCAGCGGGTATTAGGAATGGGCCTGGGTTCTTTTGCAAGAACCGTACATGGATTTGATTGCTGATCCATTTATCTAGTCCCAAGTTCAGACCTTAGAGTCACTGGAACTTGCTGTTAAACAATGTAAACCTCTTTTACGTGGGGATGAAATGAAGAGAAGCAATTCAGTGTTACTTTTACCCAGCAGCACAGTGAAAACTGCAGATGTTGTATTTTCAGCTCCATTACCATTTTTATAGAAGGTTGATTTTTGTTTGTGAAGTACACACAGCAGGCAGAAGCACTTCATCCCCACAGGGCCATCATAAATTGTAAATAACTTCTTTCTTGCCATGTGTTTATGGCATCATAAGGCACTACAAATAGTTTCTATGCGTAAAACAACAGTAACACTATGTGGTTTTATGAAAACATCATTTAAAAATCTACTCTTCCATATCTATTTTCATCTTCACTCTTTGTCATGTTGTCTATTTAGACTGTCTGTACTGTGCATATCTGTAACTATGGTATCCAAGCACTTGGAGGAAAACCATGAGATCAAGGCAATCATGGGCTACCCTACACAGTGAGATCCTGTTATCTCTGGTACCTGCCACCAAATAGAGAAAAAAATTTAAAAAATGGAAATTGCCTATTTAAAAATATTTCCATCTTAACTACTAAGAAACCTAAAAATAATATATAAAACAGTATTTAATTGTGAGTATATTTTGTGCATATAAATTTTAATGGAGTAATGACAAATAGCCAATATTTTAAGATTTTATTATACTATGTGATCTAAATTAGACAGATTTTTAACAAGGAATATAATGTTTTATAGTAGAAGAAGCATTAAATATTTTCTGTAGATGGAAAATATCAAAGCTTTAAGAAATTTAATAAAATATTTTATTTTATGTTTTAATTTATTAAACAAGAATATATAAAAACAGTTCATACTAACATCATTTATATGAGAACACAAGCTACATAATCTATCAACAATCAGATCCAGCTCTTGTATGACAACCCTGGTGTTTGAACCCTGTTCTCTAAATTAAAATCTTTCCGCAAAACTATACCATTCATATACTTTGTCAGAGTTAAATCTGATAATAATTATACAATATGCCCCAGTATACCACAGGTACATTTGCTCATCTATGTTCAAAACAGCTCTATCTGTCATAGCTAGAAACTGGAAACAACCTAGATGTTCTCAACTAAAGAATGAATAAAGAAAATGTGGTACATATATACAATGGAATATCATCCAGCTATTAAAAACAAAGACATCATGAATTTTGAAGGCAAATGAAAGAAACTTGAGAATATCATCCTGAATGGGATAACCCAGACCCAAAAGGACATGCAAGGTATGTACTTACAGCCCTTTTTGTCCTGAGAATGCTTTTATTCCTGTCCATCATGTTAAAGCTTGTCTTTAAAAATATCAACATGTTGGCAGCCAAAGTACATGACTTGAAACTGAAAATGAACCCTCAGACAGAGTTATTAATTTATCAGGCTGGCAAGCCAAGGATGGGTAAAATTCTGCAGAGAGTCTTACCAACCTAAGACAGAAATGCATTGATTTGATAATTCCATGATGAGTAAGGAAGGCATTCTTGTCAGAACAACCTAAGACAGGCTCAGTCTTGTTTATAAAATAAAAAAGGGGAAAATATGGAGAGCTTTTGGGGCTGCTTGGCAGGAATCTGACATGGGCCAAGGACAAAGAAATGGGATGCTTGGAAGAAATCTGACATTGGCCGAGGACAAGGAAGTGGGCTTGAAGGCAGGAATCTGACATTAGGCTAGAACAAAGAAGTAATTACAGGCAGGAATCTAAATCTTAAGCTAGAACAAAGAAATAATTTCAGGCAGAAATCTAAATCTTAGGCTAGAACGAAGAAGTAGGCTTCATGCATGAAAATGATAGGGCTTATCAGGATAATAAGCCCTTAGAAACAGTGATCATGGGAGTGATCACAGGACTTTGTTTATTGCCTTGTTTGTTCTTTGACTATTTGTGTTTATTCCATTGCTTGTTCTTTGACTTTTTGTGTTTATTGTATTGCTAGCTCCTCAACCTAGAACTGACCTTAATACTTGCATGTAATTAAAATGGTATAAAAGCAAAAAGGAGGAGGGGGATGGTATAGAGGGTTTCTTGGATGCAGGGACTAAGGAAAGGGGAAGACACCTGAAATATAAATAAATAAAATATCTAATAAAAATATCAATCAGGAAAATAATAAGTGGATATTAGCCATAAAGTACATGATATCCACGCCACACTCCACAGACCCAAAGAAGATAAACAAGAAGAAATGCTTAAATGAGGATGCTTGATCTCCTTTAGAAGCGAGAATAAAATAGTCATAGGAGACAGATAAAGGGAGGAAACTAGATGGGGGAGCATATAGGGTGTGGAATGGGGAAGTTCAGGATCAGGTGTGGGAAGGGACAGAGAGATGGCCAGAGGGTCAGAAGAATGAAAGGGAATCTGCAGCTGGTGGAGTAGGGGGCAGGGAGGCAATCAATAGAATGTGCCAGAGACATGGGATTAAGGTCACCTCCCAGGAATCAATGGCGGTGACCTTAACTGAGACTCACAGCAGTGGGGATATGGAACCTGAATAGGCTACATCCTGTACTCAAGCAGGAACCCCAGTGGAGTGAAAGGGACACCAATTTACCCACAAAACGTATGGCCAAAAGTTTATCATGTCTATAAGAAATTCAAAGATGGGGGATGGAACAGAGACTGAGTGAATGATCAACCAATAACCAGCCCAACTTAAGACCCATCACATTTGCAAGAACCAATACATGACACTATTAATGATACTCTATCATGCTTGCAGACAGTAGCCTATCTTAACTGTCCTCTGAGAGGCTCCTCCTAGCAGCTGACTGAAACAGACACAGAAACCCACTGCCAAACATTGGTTGGAAGTCAGAGACTCTTAAGGAAGAGTTGGGGGAAGGACTGAGGGCCACAAAGGGGATAGAAACTCCACAGAAAAACCAACAGGGTCAACTAACCTGAATCCTTGGGGGCTCTTAATGACTGAACCACCAACTAAAGAATAAAAACAGGCTGGATTTAGGCTCCCCTGCACATAAGTAGCAGATGTTTAGCTCTGTTTTCATTTGGATCCCTGAACAACTACAGCAGGGGCTATCCCTAGAGCTCTTGCCTGTCTGGAATATAGTTCCCTAACTGGGCTGCTTTGTCTGGCCCTAGTGGGAGAGGATGCTTCTAGCCCTGAAGAAATTTGATGTGCCAGGGTAGGAGATACCCAGGTTGGAAGACCTCTACCCTCTTGGAGAAGGGTAGAGAGGGTAGAGAGAGGAACTAAGTAAAGGGGGACAAGAAGGGGAGGCAATGGGGTAGGTGGTTATATGCAAGAGTTTAGAGGGAGGAAAGGAAAAGGAGAAATGTCATAATTATATTATAACCCACAAAATTAAAAAAAAACAGAAAGAAAAAGTGCTGAATAACTTTTGGGCAATGGTCATATTATTTATCATAAAATTGCATTTGTTAACAAAGTTAGTACCAATATATTTTGGTGTCCAACCACAAAATAAGTGTGGTAGGCCTTTAACGCTCAAGTTACTGGAATTCCCATTCATAGGTATGTCCTAACCAGCTATGCAGCTTTATAATGATACCGTGTAATGCTTGGCAGTTATTGAATGTCAAGTTCTTTTAACATCAAGTCATGTAGACATCAGAGTAACCTTGTTCCTACTGTTCGGGTGCTTATTGTCCCTCTATAGAGATGTCTAGAAAAGCTCTGAGACCCTGCTTCTTTGAGGAACAAAATGACATTGATGTATGTTCCACTTGGGCAAACATACTTCTGAAGAAGCTGCCAATACTGTAATTACTAAGTACACTGGTTTCTATTGTGGGTCCAAGGATCATGATAAAAATAAATATAATCTGGATTTATGTATTAATGTTATATGTACATATAATAAAGAGGACCTTAATGATTCTATGTTGTTACTACACATTTTAGCCATCCATAGTTATACTTTTATATAGAATATTGACCTAGATTATAAGGTTGCAAATACTACTGGCTTAGACAGAGAGGGAAAAACATGTAAGGAGACAACTTTTTTTCTTATTACTTTGATTTCTTTGATTCTTACTTGTTGGTATGTATTTAGTAGTTTCTAAGGGATTTTTGAGATTATACATGAGAATATTTTACATCAGGAATTATAAGGCAATGTCCAAACTAAATATATAGTGCCCTGAGTGCTCAGCACATGACTCTTGCTACTTTGTATTAAGTAAAAATAGTTGTACACATAACATTCCAGACAAAACATGCTCAGTCTTTAAAAACCAAGTTTCACATTCATACATTTCTGTGCCTGCACATTAGTTGATTATAGCATTAGCAATGACTATAGTAACAAAAGTGAACCGTTGCAAAACTAGCTACTGCCTGGCCAACCATGAAGCATTTTCACGAGCACATTATCAATTTAAAAAAATTAAAGCGAAGCCTCATGGTTTAGTAGTGGTCACTTTTAAAACCATTTTGGCGAGTTAGAAACTCTTCCAGTGAAATTACAGAGCATAAGAAAAAGTCCCCAGATAACTGAAAATACAGTTTTATGTGCACTGACTCTGATATTCTTTCAACTTCATCACTGGAATCTTCATCATCGCTGTATCCCAAAGTAGAGTCACTGTCAGTGTCTGAATAATCCATAAGAAGGCTTTACGTGGACTCCTCCTCTTAGGAAGCAGTTCTCCCTGTTTCACGGCTACAGGAGAACTCAGTGGTGCATAGATGTCTCAAACTGAGAGGTAGGAAGCCAAGGCAGTACAGAGTTCATGCTGGGAAGCTGGCAGAGTGGGGATCTCCCTTTGAAGCCCTGGGGCAGTGTGAATACTGTTAGCAGAGTTCTAGCACTCCCCTTGTGCCAGCCTTCATGGAAACTGACACTCCTCCAATTGCCTATGAGCTTACAGCAATACAGCTAAGTCCTTCACTCTGTCATGCCACAGTTAAATTACTTTCACACTGGATGAAACAAATCCTATTTTTATAGTAAAATCAAAAGGAAATCTTAACAGAACAAGTAGGACAATCAAAATGTATGCATATAATAAGCTTCAAAGAAGCACATAAAAGGAAATTACAGTATTGCAGCAGCGGTGAATTAATCATGGGCAGTTGTATAATTTGTGGCAAAGCCAGCTGCTGATTGAAAACAGGATCCCTAAGTAGCTAGGTGTTTGCTTTGTTTTGTATTGCTTTCTGAATCTGATCACTTTCATTTCCACCTCTGATTCAATAAACTATTCCAACATGATTTATACCCCAATTTTAATAAAATTCACATACTATAGGCAGGCTTGATCAGTGAAATGAAGAAGTTATACACTTTCCAGTCATGCTTGTCATGGAATAACCAATGAACCTTTGTCAACACATTTTTGACAAATGTTTGGTCATAAACCAAACAGTTGGGAAAGAATAGTAGCTTCCAAAAATACTAGGGAAAATGGACATCCCAAGGCATAAGACCTATGTGTGACTCCTTTCTCTCACCACCTACAAAAGTCAATTACAAGTTGATAAAGAATTGAATATACGACATCAATCTTTGAAGAAACTAAATGAAAATACAGCATTAGTACCATATGATATAAATATGAGCAAGAAGTTTTTGGATATGATCTCAGAAATGAACAACAAAGCCAAACAACAAGTTGCCTCAAATATGAAATGAAATAGTCAACAGTATGTAGGTAACCTAACAGTGGGAGAAAATATTTCCATCCTGTACATCTGACAGAGGATAATGTCTGGAATCTGGAAGGAACTCCAGCAAATCAATTACCAACATTCCCAAATAATTAAGTTGAAAAATGGTGGAAAGACCAAAATAAATACTTCCTTAAAAACAAAAATGACCAGCAGGGTTATAACAAAACAACATTCAGTTGTCACTAATCATAAGGAAAAGTAAAATCATAATCTAGCAACTCTCTTATCCCAGTTTGGTGCTCTCCCCCCCCTCTCTCTCTCTCTCACACACACACACACACACACACACACACACACACACACAGTGATAAGACTGTCAGACAGAAAAATAAAGACATGAGACTGAAGGTGGTATAGAGAGGACTTTGTGCATTATTGGCAGAAGTATATATTAGTAAGCCATTATGCAAATCGCCATTAACACTAAAAAAATTTACAGGTAAAACATGATCCCTCTACCCAAACAATGGTTCCAAAGAAAAAGAAATCATTATATTAAAAATGACACCTTAAAAATTAGTAAAAACAAATGTTTCCAGGTTGGTTATGTACCTGTGTAGTACATGTATCACATAGGTCATGGTTTAAGTCTTTAATGGATTCTCCTCTATTTATAAAATAGAGATAAGTTTAGTTTAAGAAATAAAAATCTGATTTATAAAAAGGACTAAATTCCCTAATAGCCATCTGCTCTAATAACTAACATGCTAACCTGACAGAAACACATTCTAAATGTAGATCAGGTTAGGCGTGGTGGTGTAGACTTGAAATCTCAGCACTCACAAGGTCAAGAGAGGAGCATCAGAGTTTGAAGCCTAAGAACCTAGGTTAATCACACACACACACACATGCACACATATCATTTACACTTATATGTGTAAAATTTCCTAGATCCTTCATGTTTCTGGTACTGTTCCAAGAGTTTTACATGTAGTATTTCAAGGAAGGCAAAATGAGCTAACAAACTAATTCGGCCTAAGTTTGTATAACTATGACCTAGGAGCAGTATTTGAATATTGGCAGGTTGACGGCAGAACCTGTATTCTTTATCTGGGTATGGTAATTTTTATGTAGTACATGTTATGAGTAACCATCTTCATCTTTTTTTAAAAAAAGGAATTCCAGGTGTAATGGTATATACCTTTAATCCCAACAATTAGGAGACAGAGGCAGGTGAATCTGTCAGTTCAAGGTCAGCCTTGTCTACATAGCAAGTTCCAAGCCAGCCAGGATTATGTAGTATGATCCTGATCCAAAACAACAACAACAACAACAACAAAACCAAACAGCAGCATCAGCAGCAGCAGCAGCAACAGCAAAAGCAATTTACAAATAGTAACGCTAAAAGTTGAACAATGCAGCAATGGCTTGGTTTTCAGAGTCAGAAATTCCCTTTCCGTGACTGCAGAGACTTTTCCTAGGATTCTTTTAGAAACATAGATTTTGTGTAGAAGAGAAGAAAACACTACTTGAGATATGAGACGCTGTATGGTATGCAGTGTTTCTTTATCTCTGTCTCTGTAGTGTTTTATTTCTGTGAATCTGCTCTCTATTTACAGTAGTTGAAGTATGGAATTCAACCTACATGGTCATTGATTGATGAATGGATTAAGAAAAGATGTGGCACATCTTTGCACAATGGAATATTATTGAACCATAAAAATTATAGTATTTGACACAACAGAGACAAATTTAAAATATACTGTGTAGCTTGAAATAAGCCAGACATGAAAAGACAAATACCTCATGAAAACTTTCATGCATAGAATGTAAGGAAGTTAATTCCATGACATTTAAGAATGGAATTGTAGTTCCCAGAGACTGTGTCTGATAGTTTTAATTAAAATGGCACTCCTAGGCTTTTAGATTTGAATGGTTTGTCCTCAGTTAGTGAAACTGTTTGGGAAGGATTAGGAGTTGTGGCCATGTTGGAGGATGTGTGTTAATGGTTGAGGGAGGTTGAGGTTTCAAAAGATCATAGCAAACACAAACTTTCTCTTTCTGCCTTACTGTGGATCAGAATGTAAGCTCTCAGCCCCATGTCTGCCTGCTACTATACTCCAGCCATGTAGTTGTGGACTAATCCTCTAAAACTGAAAGCTAGACTTAAATGCTTCTTTTAATAAGAGTTGTCTTAGTCTCTTCACAGCAATAGGACAGTAACCAAGACAACAGGAGAAGGATAGACAGTGATAGGGAAAGTTCTATCATCTGAAAAAAAAGTCCCATTCAACAGAAAGAATAAATTCTGATGCTTCTTCACACATCAGGGTGTCTATAGCTAGTAAGATATATTTAAAAAAACTGAAGAGATTTGGATAATTTTCACAACAAATACATAATAAATGTTTAAGGAGATAGAAATGTTAATTATATTGTTTTTATATAGCATATAGTGTACATTATACCCTGTAAATATCTGAAATTACTGTATCAATGAAGAAAGTTATTATAAAATATTTTATTAACTATTAACTATTATTAAATATGAAAAATTTGTACAGACAGGAAAATGTGTTCTTATAAGTTAATTCTAAAGTTTTTCCTCCCAGGATACATGGGTAGATATATCCATTATTATGTTAGCTTGCTTCCTAAAACAACAGATATTCATTTGGAATGATGTCCATGGAAGGGTACAATGACTACAAGAGAGCCATGACATTTGAAGAATTCACGTTTCACATTCTTTTACATATTACTTTTGCTAGGTTGACAGCATAATGCATTTTTTCATAGAAACTTTGCATTGTATAGTTTATGTCAATGACAATGAATACATATATTTACTGAATTGAACTACAAGAAATTACTTTAGCTGTTAAAATGGCTGAATATCAGTAAGTTCCTGTGGTTCAACTTAATACATGAAGCTAGTGAAAGTGAAGCAGTGAATAGATACTTGTTGCTGTTTCTTTTCTTTTGTGCTCCTGATGTAATCTCAGCTGGGCTATGATTCGGCCCTAGCCCATATTTCTTTCATAACTATAGCTGAATGATTTCATTCTCCTGAATGTTCAGAATTCATTTATGGCTTTTCTTCCTTCTCTATAGTCATTTCAGATGCTTCTTTTCATATTTCATTATGGCTGGTGTTAGAATTATCATGAAATACCATGCATGGGCAGAAAACCTGATCCCAGAATACATGAGCTATTATTAAGTAAAACTCTCATGTATAGGACAACTTTCTAGGAGCTATTATGTCCAGAAAGTCTCCAGAAATCCCTCCAAAACTATTCATGTTATTGACATTGCTGTTGTTAAGACCAACAGAATGGTAAGACTCTATTATTAAAGACACCACATACCTAGGTTGCTGAATATAGAAAAAAACATGTGGAAAGCTTGCTAACTTTCAAGATATCAGACATTGTAGTCCAGGCAACTAAAAGATAAGTGTCAGCCATAATATGCTACAACTTTAGACTACAATACTAACTAGCTAGGCAGGAGATTACTGATGAGACAGTGGCATAACTGTTATGACAATAAGCACATCATTATGTTTTTGTTTTTTATTTTTGAAACTAAAATATAGTATCATTTACCCCTCCCCCTTTCCTCCATATCATCTCTCCAATGTTACCCCCTTGTTCTTTGTCAAATTCATGGCCCAGTTTTTAAAATATATATTTTTTTTCCAAAATACATAAATGCAACTCAGTCTACATGGTGTTACTTGTATATATCTGGTTTCCGGGTAACCATTTAGTATTGGATAGCAAACCAAAGAGCTCTTTCCGCTCTTTCCTGGAGACTTGTCTCCTCTCAGTATTCCAGAGTTGCTTTTAGTTTTTTTGTCTAGGGCTGGGGCTCTGTGAGATTTCTCTTTTCCATTTTCAATAACTTATTTCAGATTGGATCTGAGACCAGCTACATAGGAGGTGGTTAATGCTGGTAATGTGTATCTGGTTACAGAGTGGTCTTGGGAACTGAGGTGAATCTTCTGTAGCTGTTTTGCTAAGTGAACATATTATCAAATTGTTTCTTAGATATTTATGTTTAAATCTATAGATTGACATTGTCCTCAGAGTTGATTAAATAACTGTCTCTTTGCAGTGCATGGTAGGTAACTCAGGGATTTTTGTTTCCCTTCACTCACAGATTTGTAAAGTACTTTTATTTTTTGTATTTTGAAAGCTAAGAGAAATGAAGCCTACAGGAATCACGTATAGAGGAACAGAATCTTAAGTAACAGCACATCTGAGGTAATTGCTAAATATCAAGTCACATGTTAAGACAGTATAATCTAAATAAAACATGTCCACTGTAGGAATCATGCTTTCATGTAAATAAGTACAGAGAGAGGCCTTCTATGTGTTGTTCTATCACCAACATGGATGCCTCAGTTTTCATTTCAATTTGTACATGTGGAGTATGGATCACTACACTCCTTTTGGCTAATTAGTGTTTGATAGGAAATCTTCCTAAGTTCTACAGATCATAGTCTTCAATGCTTCTCAGGGGAGTCATCCTAAATCCAAGGATATCTTTTACTAGAAAAAAGATTAAAAGCTTATAATTATGATCTATCATCTGAATATAAAGTCGTGTAATTCACGATCTATATACTACATAAATTTACATACTAATGTTAAACTAGTGACTAAGTATTCTTTGTAAACAAATTAAATAAACAGGCTACAAATGACAGACTCTCATTGTCAGATGGCATGAACAATGTGGAAAATGCTTATAAAAGCATACTTGGAAAATTAAAAGCCCAAATAGGGGATTAAATAGGCGGCCACTTTCCGGGGAGAGTGGGTACTGAACAGCTACAAATAATATTAAAGTGAAAGCAGCCTTTTAAGATAAATATTCCTCAAGTATTTTCCATTACGATTTATTTGGGTAAAACACTAACTCTCTAAACAAAAATTATAAGTGATTTTACAGTTAATTCAATACAGAATAATTTCAGTTAAACCAGAAATTAACTCTGAATCAATGACAATCAGAAGCTAGTGAATTAACAATTGGAAGGAATATCCAATTTAAATAAAGTTACTTGTGCCAAATCACTACATAAAGTCAAACTCCAAAAGACATTTGACACACCAAGCAATATCCACCAAGAATTATGATATATCAGCCTTGCTACACCTGTCTAGCACTTGTTAATTAGGAACAAAATACGGATGATTTTAAAATTTTAAATCCTATTCAAATAGATATTTGTGCACTGAAATGGGTCCTAAATATTTACAGCTTAACTATCTATCTTAAAAATAATTTGTTCAATATGTCAAGAATGTTTACAAATTGATAAAAAATACATAATGAGGATCACTCACTTAAAAAAATTAGGAAAAGATATGAACTTGAATTTTCTCTAGAATCCAGGACAGACTGTTGGATCCTTTAGAGCTGGAGTTATAAGCAGTTGTGAGCCAACTAATGTGGGTGCTGGGAACTGGTCCCCTACAAAAGCAGTATGCACTTTCAAACAACTGTGGTTGTGAGCCTAGAAGTAACTTCTGAGTGGAAAAGCAGCAGAGATCTTTCCTAGCTGCTAAACTTTTAGTATTATAATTGTAGTTACCAGAATGTATCCGTCCATCACAGGGCTATTCCCTTCAACCTTCATACCCAAATCACTCCCACCTGATAGGGACAGCACTCATTTATGCCCCTGTAGCCTGATCGCACAAGATGCCAGACTGGCAGCTAGAACCAGTCAAAGCCTTGATATAGTATCCTGCAGTCTCACTTACAGGATTGCCCTGTTCCCTCTTCTCATTGGCAGCAATCATAGAAACTAGATGACACACTAAGGAAGGCATTTTTCAGCAAGGGCATCTTCTTCTTAACATCTGAAGTAGCTGTGACAGTGACATTTCAAATCTTTTAAGGGGTTAGATCACAATTATACACAGATATAGGCAGACATTCAAAAGATACACATGCATGTATATAATAATTAAGTTAGATTTAGTACTGGTTTTGGAGTATTATTGTTAATATTTCCACTCAAAGTTGAGGAATATTCTTTGTAGTCACAATTATTTATTTAATATCATAGTGATGTTATATTATTCATTTAATCACATATGATGCATTGACCAAAGATAGCAACCCTAAGTCTTTTCACTAAGATATGAACTTAGGAAAGTGTAGTTAGAAGAACAGATTAAAGAATTACTCTTCTGGGTTCAAATGCAGAAATACCATGACTAATCAGCAATACAATCTGGAGTCAGATATTTAAGTTTTTAATTGTTGATATTTTTGTTTACAAAAGGAGAAGACAATAGTCTTTAGTAGGACAATTATATGAAGAACAATTGAACAAGTACATAAAAAGAAGCTAGATTTTTTTCTGGCATACTGGATTACCCAATAAACACTAGACATATTATTATTTCATTATTACCATAGCATGTCTAAACACAATAGATTTAATCAGTCTTATTTTTGTTACACATCATGATTGCCATGTCTCTTTCTTTAAGCTGTTTTCCAGGATCAACACTCATTTTTTAATATTGAATCAAGTCCTGTTTTCTTAATACAAAAATATGCTTTCAAAGAACAAGAAAGAATTTGAAATCACATTGTAGAAAATTTTCCATTATGACTTAACATGAAATCCAAAAACCTACAGAAATTAACAAAAACAGATTTTTTGCTATAATACAGAAAAATTCCTTATATTCCACCCATTCCTGTAATAAGATTCTCAGATTTAACCAACAAAAATAACACTCAATTTAATTTGAATTTTATACAAATGAGTATTTCTTAGCATGTCATAAATAATTATGTACATATAGTAAAAAAATAAATCATTGTTTTTCTGAATTCACTGGACATCATCTATTTTACCTGGCCACCCTAAAGAAAGTTTCTGAATAAATATACTGAGAAAGCAGTCCTTGTTTCTGGGTAGATAGAGACAAGGTACCAAATAAACTGCTTTCCAAGAGGTCACAGTCCTGTAGCTAAGAGGTATTATCTACAGTTATATTGCAGTATGACCCATATGTCACAGGAATGAACAGAGGAATAAAAAATGACATACAACATCCTAACTCTGACTAGATGCTGGGGTGAAGGATGGCACCTCATCTGTAGCAACATAAATCCAAACTCACATTTGCCTAATCATAAGTCCAAAGTTGTACAACAAAAATTCTGCTCAGCTACAACTTCCATTCTTTTATTCAAGCCCAAATGCTTAATTAATGTTTTCTAAGCAGTAACAAAAATGAAATCTACCCTGCCTCTAATTGCTTAGTGAATCAACAATAGCTTTTGCAAACTCACTACATCTTCCACTGACTCAAAGGGAAATGCTCAATAAATTCAGCTATTCTAAAATAACACACTATTTCACAGACTTTTAAAAATCATGCAGCAAATTAATGTGTTGGGCAAACTATTTATAATTTTATTAAGTTCTATTGAGCTTAATTCTGGCAGACATGGTACAAGCCTTGTAGCAAACAGTTTTCCACTTTCCTCTACAGAACTTGGGAAAACTCATATCACTACCTGACAGCCACAGCTGTCTAGCATCTAGTGAGGAACAACTAGTCAATTTACCACAGCTGATAAACATACTATTTTCCCCTGCCAGCGTTGAGATTATTGGCTGCTTTCTTTTTTAAAAATTGAATATTTCATTTACTTACATTTCAGATGCTATCCCCTTTCCCTTTTCCCCCTCCCTAGAAAACCCCTATCCCATCCCTCCTTTTCATTTTTGATTTTATACCATTTTAATTACATGTAAGTATTAAGGTCAGTTCTAGGTTGAGGAACTAGCAATTAGATCATTGTTTGTAAGGGCCTATCAGGATGACCAAAAGATCTGAGCCTGCTTCCGTGTTCTAGACCAAAGTCATTTTCATGTCTGAAGCCTACTTTCTTGTTATAGCCTAAAATTTAGATTCCTGCCTGAAATTACTTCCTTGTCCTTGTCCAATATCAGATTCCTGCCAAGCATCCCATTTCCTTGTCTTTGGCCCATGTCAGATTCCTGCTAAGCAGCTCCAATAGCTCTCCATATTTCCCCCTTTTTTATTTTATAAACAAGACTGAGCCTGTCTTAGGTTGTTCTGACAAGAATGCCTTTCTTACCCATTGTGGAATATGCATTATCAAAAGCAATGCATTTCTGTCTTAGGTTGGTAAGACTCTGCAGAATCTTACCCATCCTTGGCTTGCCAGCCTGTTAAATTAATAACTCTGTCTGGGGGTCCGTTTTCAGTTTCATGTACTTTGGCTGCCAACATGTTGCTGTTGTTAAAGACAAGCTTTAAAATGATGGGCAGGAATAAAAGTATTCCCAGGACAAAAAGGGCTAGCATGATCAAGCTATATATGCCAGTCTTGAAGCTTGACCAAAATAGAAATACTGACCTCAGGCCATGGGTAATTTTATCAGCAGTATCTGCCACATCAATGCTCAGCAGAGCAGCCTTCTTTAAATACATAAGCTCACTATGCAAAGTTAAAACATCCATAGAGGTGTTAGAATTATGCCAAATATACTGCAAGTGTCTTTAAACTTCTTCCTAATTATAATGACCACCACTGTAAATTTTAGAACTAACACAAATCCCATGGTATTTGGCATGACACTCGAGATGGCTCCTTACTAAACTCTAAACCTCCTTCTGATAATTTGAATAGGATAAAGAGCATCAATCCATTGTTCCAAATGCCTATCTAAATCCTCTTGTATATTCAACAGATTAGTAACATTTTTTGTTAAACGATTAACAAAAGTAGCTGTCTTAACTTCCTGTGTCAAAGCAATTATAGAAGTAGTGGTGCTAACAATTAATGTAATTAAAGCTGTTATACCAGCAATAATCAAGCCCACTACGCTCTTGCTTCTGCTTAAAGCCTGACTCACTTCTTCCAGTACTTGGAAGCTTTTTTTCAGAATACCATTGTTCTGTAATACTCAGGGCACTAAAACAAAAGCTGGCTGATAGACTTCCATAACAGATATGCCAGGTTTCAACACACTAATACAATTAGAAAGTGTAAAATCAATGCAACTTATATTAAATATTGTAGAAGAAACAAAAGTAATTTTAACATGACAATTAAAAGAGCCTTAACACATGTACAAATACTTGTTTGAAATCCATATCCTGTCCCAATTTTATCTCTTGCTAACAAAACATCATAGAGAACTGCATCTAACTTCCAAGTATGTCTCTGAAAATGTCCAGAACCAGCCGTCCAAATGACAACTGCTATTTCCAATACTGGATTGATTTCTAGACCAGTACATGATTGAGTCCAAATAACTGGTAACATTTAAGAAAAATACAAGAGTCATTATAACATCTGTTTTTGATTCTCTGTTCCATGAGGTCTAAAAACTTGAGGTAAGACATCTTGGAGAGGATGGAGGACACCCTCATAGAAATAGGAGGAGGGAGAAAGGGATAAGGAATTTCTGGAGTGGGGTGGGGAAAGGAGGAAACATCTGAAATGTAGATAAAGTATCCAATAATAAACACCCCCCAAAAAAAATCAACAGCAACAACAAAAAACAGATAATGGAACTGGCTATCACAGTCAAGCATTTGAGACTTTTTGGCAGCAATTTAATATTACCCATGTTACTGGGATTCCTTATAATTGTCAAGTACAAGAAATTGTGAAAGGGGCCCATGGAACTTTAAAACAACATTTTCATAAAATAAAAAAGGGGGAAGTATATCCTCATACACAACAAATTTATTTAAATCATGCTCTTTGTATTGTAATTTTTTTAAAAAAATTTGGTTGCCAAGGAACTTTCTGCATAGTGTCTATGGCACTCTACAATATGTGTACTTATGCATAGGTGAAAGGGAAGGACCCACTTACTGGCATATGGCATGAGGTATTTAATATGGGAAAGAGGACATGCTTGTGTTTTTTTCTGCAGGATGTTGAAGAAGCATGGTGGCTGCCAGATTGATGGATGAGACATGCTGATGTTGGGACAAAGAATGATGCTGACCTGTGAGCTTGCTGAGTGCCCTGACAATGGTGACTAGGAAGCTATACTGGATATATGTTCCTGACCCATTTTTGCTGACCTATACCCTGATGGACAGCTTTCTTTTATGTACAAAACAGCCAAGTTGGCTCTCTTAATTCAAAAAAGTATTTGAAGAATCAGATTTTCTTGTCCCAATCGTTCTACAATCTTCTATTCCTTCATTCTTTAGTTTTTGATTCACACACCTAGTCATGCATTTATTCTTTAAGTGTAAAATGACTATGCGAGGTGCTATAGCAGATATTATGACATATAATGCATAGCTTTACTTTCAATAAATTTATAGCTTAATTAAGACAATGCATGGCATTGCAAACAATTTCTATGTTAATGACATATTGGCAACCATGAATTTTAAATTAAAATAACTAGACTGAGAGAGTTTCATGCTGATACTTTCTACAATAGATAGTTACACATTAATATATTTAGTTTTCAAAGCAACTCTATGATTTTATTGCTATTATACTTTCTCAGTTTAATAGCTAAACAACAGGTAATTGTTGAGGTAAACAAATTGCCCCAGATCATCAAGTTTGATGAGTGAAAGAACAGATATTCAAATACATATAGTGTGACTCAGACTCTAGATAACAGGCACTATGCTTCTTTTATTACAAGCCATTAAACTCCTCTTCTCAACAATCACAGTAGTGACATAATTTTAGACTGTCTCTTTAGAGCAACATGATCACAGTTCTCTAAGAATGTACTGTTTTCCAAGTCCACACAGGCAACCCATTCACGACCCTTCTCTTTAATGCTATACTGTTATGTTCACAGCTGCTAGGTGCAGAAAAGACCTGCCCCAGATTAGTTCAGACTCTATTCAGGCCCTTAGCATACATCAGACAATTGCAAAGGTTAAGAAAAGTACCATCATGGGAGTGCTCAGCAGAACATGGATAGAGAAGATCAAGAAAACAGAATTCTAGAAGGAAAGTAGAAGAAGAGAGATGGAGGGCCCAAGACAAGAGAAAGGATCTTATCATCTGTTTGGGATTAATATCTTGGTGTTCCTTACTTTGACTGGAGCCTCGAATCCATGAGAATCCATGAACCTAGAATCTGTGAACTGTTTCACTGCCTATCTGACAACACAATTCATTTACCATTTGCACTAGTTTGAGTTGGACTTTTGATGTTTATAGTCAAATCATATACATAATACAGATTTTAACACATATTTGATATTTATAAACAAATAATATATATAATACAGTTTTTAAAAAATATGTGACTTTAAAAGCTAGTACATTTATTTAATGTGTGTGTGCATTGTAAATGTATCATGTATATGCCCATACACACATGTGAGCATGTGTGGAGGTCAGGGAAAAATTTGTAGGTATTCTCTCTTGCTATCATGTGGGTCCTGAAAAGTCATTAGGCAAGATATAAGTACCTGTACCCTTTGAGCCAATGTGCCAGCTCATGACACAGATTTTTATCTTCAGTTTCCAGCTTGAAAGACGTGAGACTCTTGAGAATTAATGTTAAAAGCACAAAGACAATGTAAGACAGGTGGAGGGTCTTTGTAAATCCTATAAGCTCTTGGGGTGGGGGAGGAAAAATAGATGCAAGCAGAAACCCTAGGAATGGATATCTAAAACAGAAGACGCTTATGTGGTCATAAAATACTGACAAGATTTGTGGGTTTAGTGATAAAAGAAAACATGTTCTACACAATGTGTGTGGGGCATATATGATGACATATGTTGGGAAGTTCATCTTTGTTGGAAACAAGCAGAATTAATAGCATCTAAAATATACTGTCAGTAGGTATCTGAATGAGAGACTGTAGCAAGCCCAGAATATTAGACATGCAAACACTAAATTTTTTATTTAAGGGAATGCAAACAACAGAATCATAACCTTTAATTAGCTCACTGTGGGTAGGTCAAGTACTATAATATGGGAAGAGAAACCACATAAATATACATAAGGGCTCAATGAGAAAAATAAAAACAAACCCCTTAGAAGAAACTGTCTAAATTCATTCTGTTTTGATTAAGCCTGAAGTCTGCCAAAGTAGAACATTCACATATACCTTCTCCCAAAGCAACAAGAGATGCATTAGACAGTGTGGGCAATCATGTGGGCACACTGTCCACTAACATTGGATTGATTGAAATAATACTTTCTTTACCTTGGAGTGCTTATGACCTTAATTTTCTATTCAGGCAATATGTACCGATGTGGAAAGCAGGAGAGAGGTAAAAGCAAAAGATCTTTATCATGAAATATAATTTAACAAGTCTAAAATGTGCAATCATGTGGCCAGAATACAAGAGATAAAATATTTCTGGGGATGAAGAGATGATTCAACTGTTCAGCTTACATATTGTTCTTGCAGAGCATGTGAGTTTGTTTCCTAGTACTCACATCAGGTGGCTCACAACTGTCTGTAACTCTATCTTGAGACAGTCCAATGTCCTTCTCTGGATTCTGTGAGCATCTACACTCATGCACGTAACCTCACACAGATAAATAATATTTCTTTTTAACAAATTCCCTTAAGAAATTTATGAACAGCCTTCCTGGAAAAACTTATTGTATTGTCTAAAAAAAAATAAAGGCTGGTTTAGGCAAGGTAAAGGGTAGAGTTGAAGAAGACATGGTCAGTCATTTCAGACAGAAAGTTCTTGTGAAGAGAAGAGCAAGTTGAACAGTTAGAGAAACCACCAACACTTTTTAGCTATTGGTGGTCTAAAGCAATGTTCTCAGGCTAATGAAATAGTACACTAGGCAAGAGGCAGGGGTCAGAACACAGAAGGACCTGGAGAGAGGCCCAAACTACTTAATATAAGATAGTAAGCAAAGAACTATCAAATAACACTGCACAAAGTGTGTCCAGGAAACTTTTGAGCACGAAGGAAGGCATTTCACCTTGATCCTCAAGATCAAACTATTTATATCGAGAGAAAGCCTAAAATTAGATAAGATTGCGATATTCCCACTGGCATACATAGCCACAGTCATCTGTCAGAGCTTAATGTTCAGAATTATATTGAAATTTTGTTTTTGTGTCAAAGCAATAGATCGGTTAAAATACAAATCACTACCATCTTGGCTAAGAGATTTTAATAACAGATGCCTCACAATATAAATTAACTTTTGTTATCTGTAAATCTTCTAGTCCAGAATGAGATGTCAACACACACTGTCATTAAATTGTCAAGGGACATAAATGGCTTTTTAAAATAGTGTTTGCAAAATAGCTGATATTTTTGTGCATTTAGTACATGCCAATCCCTGCATCATACACTCTATATTGACCATTTATATATTATATAATTAAAATTATGTCTCTAAAGTATGAAACTATACTACTTCCCCCTTTCATTTGCAATTTACCATAGTGAGAGGAGAGTGGGAGAGTGGGGCTGGCAATATGGTTGGTAGACTGCTCACCTAACATGAGCAAAGCCTTGGGTTTAAACCTTAGCACCAAGATAATACTGGCAATGATTATTTAAATAGTAGATCAAAGAAGGAAGAAGAAAGAAGGAATAAATAGAGGAGTCTAAACACACTCATTCTGAACCATTCTAGTGTTAAAACATAGACCAATGTGGTGATTTCAATAAATAATCTCCATAGTCACATAGGGAGCGGCACTACTAGGAAGTACGGTCTTGTTCATGTAGGTGTGGTCTTGTTGGAGGAAGTGTGTAACTGGGGGTGGGCTTTGAGGTTTCAGAAGCCCAGGCCAAGCCTAGTGGCTCACTTGGTCTTTCTACTGCCTAAGGATCCAGATGCAGAACTCTCAGCTATCTTTCCAGCACTATGTATGCCTACATGCTGCCATGTAATCTACCATGATGTTAATGGACTAAACTTCTGAACCTGGAAGACAGCCTCAACTAAATGGTTTTTTTTTTTTTTTAACTAAAACAGCTGACCATTTTATTTTCACGTTTCACAATGTAAGTGAAAACAGCCCCTTTTGTATCACTTCTCCTTCCAAAAGTATCCTCTCTGTTAACAAGGAAGTTCCTTGCCATGCGTCTAATAAGCACTCGGGCTCAGCACCAAGGTCTCCTGGTGAAACAGCACAATACAAAATGATGAAGAGAGCTTCTGCTCTTATCTGTCTGGCCGGGTCATGCCGGGCCGCGTGGGCACCATCATCGGGCAGGCGGGAGGTCTCATCATGGGAGGCCTGGGCATCATGGGCATGTGGCCTCCCATGGGCGGTCTCATCCCAGGAGCTGGTCCCACAAGCATCATCCCAGGAGGAGGGGGGCCCATCATTGGCATCATGGGAGGGCCTCCCATGTGGGGTGCAGCCATCATGCCAGGCCGAGGAGGACCCGGGAGACTGGGGGGAGGCAGGATCATGGCCTCTCCAGGCGGAGGAGCAGAGAACTGAGCCGGAGGGATCTTTCCTTGTTGAAATGCAGCCGTTGTTTTGTCAATCAGGCTCTGGGCCTGCTCTTCCATCCATTTCTGGTAATAGTCTTTCACATTCTCTTTGTGTTTCCGACCACTGCAGTGTGTCTTCCTCACAGACGGGGAATCGTGGGTAAGATATGTATCACAGTAGTCACAATAAAACTTAGGCATGATGCTCACAGGCCGTTGGCTACCCGGGGCCCCGCCGCCAGGAACTGACGCCTTCAGGCAGACGTAGGATGCAAACGCCCTAAATGTTTCTATATGAGAGTTGCTTTGGTTATGGTGTCTATACATGGCAAAAGAAACCCTAAAACAATGAGTTATTTGATTCCTCTATGCCAGATGTTACTTGTCTGTAAAACTGAAACCCTGTTTACACTCCATAGCAGTAAAACCACAGTGTGATAACCTAAATGAAGACCTTTAAGTAATTCCAAATACTTTTTGGCATCACAGAATATTCTTTAGAAATGTTTATTAGATACTTTCTCAGTCACTGGAACAGATTTGTCTTTATGTACCTTACTCAGGAATTAAACTTTCATAAGAAAATGGCAAATTCTACCAATTTTGGAAACATGAAGTTCTTAATTTATTATATATAGTACCATATAACTAATGCATTACCATGTAACCAAGACCTTCATATCTCCACTGTTCTTTGGAAAGCAGTCTCCGCTAAAGTCCACTTGTATGAGCTACGCAGATACCCTAAACAGCTGGTTACATCCTCCTTTCCTTTCCCCTACACTATCATTTTCTCAATTTCTGTGCAGAATTTCCTTAGATGTTAATATTTATTACCCCATCTGTAGGGAACATATGAAGTCCTTGTTGAATTTATATTATTGGCATAATAATCATGTCAAAGACCCCAATGACTTATGGAGTCACAGGAATGGAAAAATCTTCCCAGGTTCTGAGGAAAGGAAGGTCTTCCCCTGGTTCAAGTACAGATGTTGAGAGCATGTGCAGGATCCTCAGCTAGATGAAGGCAGCCTGAGTGCACCCCTACAGCAACCTCCTGCGGAGATTAGATAATCTACCAAGCCCCTACCTCTCACCTTATGTATGTATGAGTTTCCGGGCAGCTGGTGGGGCCTCTGTAAGAGCACATAACCCACCCAATCCTAGCGTTTTTAGTGAGTATTTCTATTGTTTCTTTATTTCCTGTCACCCCAGTCAGGATAATCCTTGGTTTGACCCCTCTCATCTTTCTCTGTGAAATGTGAAGATGATAGCCACAAAGCTCATAGGCTGCTTCAACCCAGAATCCTCAAAGACTCTTAGTAATGCATTCCTGAAAAATAGGGCATGCCATCTATTTGATGTGCTCACTGTCCAGTTACTTTACTAATGGAGCACTGTACTGATACTGAGAAACAGGTACAGCAGCAGAGAGGACAATGTGTCACATTCCAAGTGTTATGCTATAGCTATACATGACCTAAATTGGGAGCTATATAATTATTTTTCTGTTTTTTTAAAAAGTATATCTCATATCTGTGATGGCTTGGTCCTCAAATGTCCCTTGCAGCCCTTTTTTGTTTAAACATTTGGTTCTCAAGCTAGAGAAATAATTAGGAGAAGTTGAGGAGCTTTTGTAAAATGAGGCATATGGGACTGGCTTTTAAAGGGGACCAGTTCCCTACCTTCTGACCATGGTAGATTTGAATGAAGGTCTGCTTTTGACTCCCCCTAACATGGAGGTTGTAGGACCCAGCTAGCACAGGTGAGTCACTTGTAGAGGCCTTCAAGGGTTATAGCTTGTTGTGCTTCCAATCCCACTCTATGCTTCTGGGTCTGCCAAGATGTGGTAAAGTGCTTCCCCATGCTCGTGCTACTCTGAACCTTCTCTGCCATGATGAACCATCCACTCTGAAACCATGACCATAATAAGTGTTAATGTGCCATTCTGCAAGTTGTTTCTATTGGGAATTTTATCACAGTGACTAGGGAAAAAAATCACTAAATGAGTATCTAGACGAGTGACAGATTCCAATTTTCTTTTATCAACAAGCAAAAGCACAAAGCCACCTTACCACAAATTAAGTTTGGAAAAATAACCAAATTATATCCCTTTCATTGGTTACTAGAGACATCTAGTGAAATCACTCTGTTAGGAAAAAGGCAAGGAAGGAACAGAGAGTTTTTAAATTTCATTCTCAGGAAATGGTGTAGCTGCCAGGATCTGTTCACTACATCTTACTACATCTGTAACTGAAACTCTTGATGATTCCTGTGTGCCTCCTTTGACTCCTGTTAAGAATTTCTGACTATAACATTATGCTGCACAGTTACCAAAATTATCTTTGTTCAAAATTAGCACAAAGCTACTTTGGGCAACTTTCAACAAGCTATCTTTTAATGAAAAACCTATACTCCATAAAATAGAAGGGTTCTAAGTTTCAGACTGGCAGTAATTTAGTGAATAATATCACAATAAATAAACTGTTCCCCCTCAATTATTTCCTGTGTAATAAGACAGATGTTTAGTCGTTTACATGTGATGAAGTGAAATGTGAATTCACTTTGATAGTAAGATTTGAATTAATTCCTAAACAAGCCACTCTTAAGCATCTTTGACAGCTACTGTTTGCATATGAAACAAGGGCAGAGTTGTCCTTTGTCCTCCTGGTCTCTACATCACAGGGGCCAGCCAAAGACTGCTGGAAACACACATGCAAGAGCTTTTTCTGAGGCTATATTTTTCCAGCTATTGCTCTGCCATCATCATGACTTCCTTGACATAATATCATTGAGTTAATGGACATTTGGAATATTTTAGCATTTTAAAAATGCTCTGAGGGTTTACAGAGATAAGGATGAAATGACACAGGAAATGTACATGAGACCAGTAAAACTAGAATCAACAGTAATTCCTCTAGCAGTTCTGAGGCATGAGGCAATGGGTTTAACCCCATTCAGCTTTCAACTGTCCTCTGTAAAATCCCGATAATATTTAAACAATGTATGGGTGTATGTGATATGAGAGGGGGTGGCCAGGAGATGGGGAGGAGACAAAGAGAGATGTCTATAGTGACAATTTTGGAGTATTGGTTTCTTTCAAAAGAACAGAAATATTATAGAAATATGTTTTCATTTTAATCCTAGGTGTGGGATACAGATTTGCTTTGCAGCAGCTATGATTTGCCTCATGTTCTAGCAGAGGCTTGACTTTACCAGCTGCAGATAGTTTCTGCAATTGTGTGATGTCTGGAATTCTGGGGAAGTTTTAGAGGGTATATAAATGGTAGAGCCCTGAGAGGCAGGGTGGGTTGTTGGTTAGTTGTTGTTGTTTTGATGGGTTGTTGTTGATCATGGTTTGTTAAGTAGTTGTGCACAAAGAAGAATCATCAACAAGAAGAAATTAGATATCTTGATTGTGAAGATCAAACTTGCCCCAAGGAACTCAATTCCACTAATCAGCAGGAAGTAGTTTAAAGATAATGTTGCCACCTTTATAACTTCTTCCTCACCTCCCTAACTGCCCCTGAAATCATGGGTTGTCTATGTTCTTATATTAAGCCACGAAGTCCATTTTTTGCTCTCCATATATTCCTGGTTGTGGAGCATTCTCTGGAGTGTTTTATGTGTTAGGGATCTTACCTTAAAGAAAACTGCCTCTCTATCACCCCAAGTCCACCAACTGTCCATAGCTCCTTAGTTATAGGTGAAGACTTGTGAATTCTTTCTCCTGTCATTTCTGGGTAAAATGTTGTTTGATAATTTTCCAGCTGGTAAATATGTACTCTGATATATCTATCACATGTTATAATATGATAATCTGTTACCCAATTCTTCTTGTGCATGCCTTCAAGAGCTGATTAGAATATAATTTCTTAAATGAAACTTTCTGTAACTCTTCTGATTCTTTCTAATGATTGGGTGATCAAGATATCTAATGATAGCACTAGGCAAGATTTCTGAACCACACATACCACAAACATAGGCATGAAAACATCAGTGTTGCGAGTAATTTGTTAACTCAAGGGTGGCTAAAAGCTACCTTTTCATAATTTACTTAAAAACACACTCGAAGCACAGTATAACTTGGGAATTATTCAGAAATGTTGATCTCACAATTTCCTCTTGTAGCTTCAAAAGAAAGAAAGCACACAATCACAAACTCCCATAACTCAAAATTTCTACTGCAGATGTTAATAGTGTTTATAAGCATGTTTTGTGTAATGGTTATCCTTGTGTTGTTCAAATACAGATTTATCTTTCTTCATATCTTGTTTCAATCCAGACATGATATTGTAATACTTCTGCCTAGAATCTCCTGTCTCAAGTTTGTCTAAACTATTCTTACCATTTATATTTTCCCTGGTCAATAAATGCTGATTACTCAGTGGCTGGGCAGAAGAGTGAATAAGGTGAAACTTCTGCCAACCAGAGGAAGGAGAGGGAAAGGGAGATTCTGATGGGCTAAGAAGATGGAAGAATTGGAGCCATGGGGAGAGGGTCCAGGAGACACCATGGGAAGAAACATCTGAAGCAGTGGGAGCTAGGACAATATTAAACTGCAAATATCATGGGTTTGGGGCTGGGACACAGCCAGATGAGCATAGAGGATTAATAGATTCAACTGCCCAAGTATTGAGGTGCAGCTTGAAATAAATCTTGGTTTCTTTGTGTGGTTATTGGGGACTAGCATAAGGTAAAGAGTTATAGCCAATGGATTAAATCAATGTTTCCGCTCATACTACAATAATTCATTTTACTGGTCCTCAAAAAGATCATATCTGATTTGTCTCACAGGATAAAACTTCTTACAAGTGCCAGCCCACAGCAAGTGGGTTAGAACTGGCTTCGCTTTTCACGCACTATTCCATAAAGACATAGTACACATACACAGCAGATTTTTCTTACCAGTGTGGCTCTCTGGAGAGAGAAAATGCCTAATATAGCATGTATAAGCAGATTCAGCATAAACTCATGTAACAAATGTACACTACATATTAAGCCATTGTTTATTTGATGGTCTAATTAATCTGTGTTTGCTATGTTCTGTGCAGCATATCTGGTCAAGTAAAATATCATGATGAATGATTTTTTAAATATTTTAATGTTTATATTGATGTGTATGGGTACTTTGCCTACATGTACTACCTGTGTGTCACATGTATGTAGTAGATGTGAAGGCCAGAAGAGGGCATTGGATCCCTTGAGCCTAGAGTTACAGATGGTTGTGAGCTGCTGTGTGGGTGCTGGGAATTAGACCTGTGTCCTCTCGAAGAATAGAGGTCTTTGTTAAGTCATCTCTCTAGCTTCTAAACTGCTGTTTCTTAAAGCGATTACAATTTCTTATAGGAGCAAGAGGAAAATGATACATGGCAATTTATTTGACTCTAGATGTTCCTAGCTAAGTGACTTTGGATATTTTTCCCCTTTTAGGACTTCAGCTATCTTGATATTAAAACAACCCTCTACCTCATAAGGTTGTTCTAAAGACTCTCTAAGTCAAGCAACTGTATTACTTAGGAAAGCACTTGAGAAAGTAAGAATTCATTCAGTGTTAAAAATTCTATCACTCTTGCTCTTTCTGCAAAATTCAACTGCTTCTCTGTGTTTATAAAAATCAGTGTCAGATGGTCAAGGATCAAAGAAAGTCTTGGTGCAGTATTCATGAGAAAACATCATCCTGGGGCCTTGACTCAATAGAGATTCATGAATGTAAAAATGGACTAAATAAAGTTCTCAAATATGTGGTCGTTATAGTAAAGTTGTGTCAAGTCCATGTTTCTCTATATTTGTAGACTTGAAAATGAGACCATCAAATAAAAGGTGGACATCTGTGTGTAAATATCAGTGTAAATTCTGTATAAGCATATATTCAAACCAAGCATGTTATGTAGTATTTAGAAAGCTAAATAGCATCAAGCTGGAGACATATTGTCATTCTCAGTGGCAAAGCATGTTTCTAGCATGCATGATGCCTTGGGCTCAAGATCAGCACTGAAAAAAAAATACTACCATCATCATAAGAAATAAAAAATAGACAATGGAATCTTCAGAGGCAGCCACATGCAAAACACTGCGCCAAATGTGTTGCAACCAATATATTGTGGAAGTCTCTACTTATGCCCTTAAAAGTCTCCAGTGAAGAGAAATATGCTCAGAAAATGTGATTAACCCAGAGGATCAGGGCCAGGTAGTGGTAAACCAGACTTATACATCAGGTCTATGATTTTAAAAGCACCTTTATAAATATCCTGGTCCCTGTGAAAGGTTGTTTATTAGAGACTATCCAAGTGCTTACTGTGATAGAACATGATGCTGATTGTCACCTTTGAATCCTATGTGATCTTCTATTCCCCAATACATTTCTGTCTCAAACTCTTCTTCTTTGACTATTGATTGTCTTTTTTAGTCTTCCCAGGATTATACAAATGTTTAAAAAAATAAAGCAAGTTTTTAGTAACTGGACCATATCAAATGACTATGTCACACTGTGACAGACGTGGAGATGGGCATTAGAAGAACGTGATCTTCCTTAGTATTATCAAAAGAAAAATAATCTCTTCTTTAATTTTGAAGCTTATAGATTAATAACCACATAATTCTCTTCTTAATTTATAATAATTTTTAGCGTACGAATACATTCATTGTGACATTCCAACACATACATATTATTATTTTTTGTCAGCCTTTCTCCTCTCTCATTGCCCCTTACCTCACTTTGCTGGATCTCCCACTCTTCTCAAAAGGTCCCCAAATCTGCTTTCATGACATATAGATTCTGTTCATCACTATGAAGTTCTATAAGAGAATGCCTGGTTATAAACCTGCATCTTTCATGACAATTTGGAGGAGCACTCTTTTAAGACTCTACATATCGGCTATTATTTGCTTCTACTTTTCAGCCCCACTGCTGCAGTTAAGCACATGGTCAAGTCAACTCAGAGAGAATTTGCAAATTACTGCCTCTCTTTGAAAGTATTCAATGTACTACAGAATTCCCTATTTATCCATGAAGAATGTAATTTATAACAGTTTACTTATTTTATGGGATTCTTTTTCTTCTCTTGTTTTCACTTAATGATTTTTTAAAGTATAATTTAGGAAGACTAATTCAGATTTTTATTGTAAAATTTCTCTGCTGTCTCCATACTGGCCTAAATCATTTACTCCACCTTTTCTCATTCATCTTTAAATCTTAGTTATAACTTTTAACATAAAGAGACCCACAGGATAGGTTAATAGGTTTATTATTTAGATGTTTAGATCATTTGAGCATATGTATCACCATTAAATCCTACTTAGTGTTGGGCGGTAAGAGATAAAGTGTTGGTCATTATCTTAAATACTCATTTCAGAATTAGCTTTTCTAAAATTCCACTTTCCCAACATAACCTAAGTCTGGCATGATTCTGTATATTTTTATATTGTCCAAATACTTCCAAAGCTTCTCAGTCTGTATTTACAACCATCTATCTATCTGTCTGCTTTTCAGCTAATTTTCATTGTCTTAAGAATCAAACTCAAGAAATCGCACAAGCTAAGAGCTAAGTAGTAAATTGTAATTTACCACTAAATTACAATTCAAGTCCCCCCCCCACACACACACATACACACATACACACACACACACACAGTTTCCAAGTCATATGTAATACTTTAATACTTTTCTAAGAATTTAACAACTATTATAAAATATAAAGCAAACTGTTTAAGCTTTTCTTATAGATCAACTGGATTTTTTAGAATTTTTTATTTTTATTTTATGTGAATGAAATTTTTGGCTTCCATGTACAAAGGTTCACTTTTTGTGTTCACTTGCCTTGTGCCAGTACAGGCAACTGCCTACCTACAGGAGCAGCAGGCACTCCTTACCCATGAGTGCTTACCCTTCTCTCTAACTCCAACCCCTTTTTAAAATGGGAGTCATATATTCATCACCCAATTCACAGAACCTCTATCAAGCCTACAGAAATGTTCACATAATAATAGGGGCATATTTATTCAGCATTCACAAATATTTAATCTAATTACAGGAAGCTGTAGAAATTTACTCTCTAAAATGACAAAGTAATATCAAAATATACTATTCTGTAAACTACCAATTTTAATAATTAAATACAGTTTTGATTTCTTCTTGAAGTAAAAATGATTACTTCCTGTACTATTAAATTGGTGTTTTTGTCTGTTGAATTAACTTTCTAAAATTGTTCTGCTCTGCAATTGTACATATGTATATTAGACTGAAACATTACTTATCAGTCAAATAGTTTGGAATTTAATTTTGATATTATGTATGTCAATTGTCTGCATAGGAATGTAATAAATATCTGTGAATAAAAATAAAAGTTCTTCATATTTTATAAGGTTTTAATTTTACATCCTCTATTTTTATTTACCAGGACATCAAGCTTTATATCGTACAATAAATAAGTGCTACAGAAATTAATGATTCAAGTAATAGGCCCTTTCCAACTACATTTTAATTTTGAAGCTGTTAGTAATCAATATTCATATACCAGACATTTGAAAATCACTGATCCATTTATATAATAATTAGCTTTAGGATTCAATGATACCTAATCATATCAAAGAGTTGACAAGAAAACAAAGCCCTTTTATTGGGGAATCAATTAGTATGCAAAAGATGTTAATGAAGTGAGCTTAATCTAATTAAATGCCAGGAATAATGTGTAAGACCAGAATGGCAAAGAAAAAAAAATCAAAACAAATACTGAACTAAGATATCATAACATTTAGATTAAATTTAGTTGTCTTATCAATGAAACTTCCTGTAGAATCATTAAACATTCAAAGTGAATGACAACATGTGGCTCCAACTTCATAGATAAGTAAATAAATGCAGAATTCTAATATCTTTTAGTGAATGAAATTTAATCAAGCATTTAATAGCTTCTATATAAACTACAATGCCAGGTAATAAGTATTTGTTTCAAGCCACTCTTCTCTTTCCTCCAAAGAAACCAAGCAAATCAGCATACACAAGCGATCTATTTTAAAAGCCTCCAATAGGCTACCAAAATGGATCTAATTGTCTGCCTGAAGTGGAAAAAATATATGATATGTGTATGTTATATATGCCAGATTTAAATTTGAATTCTGTATCATTCTAGCATTTAAACGTTGGGTCACTTTGTTTAATATATTTGATTCCTTACTTCCTAATCTACACATTGTGTACACTAAGATCTACCCCAACATTTTAAGAACAGAGCTAGGTCCTTAACTCCATCCAATCTTGAGCAGAAAGTCATTGCACATAGGCTAACAAAAACAAAATTTCATGATAATACATCATGGGAGGGCACAGGATAATGTCAATTTTCCATTTTAGGTGTTCAACAGCCAAAAGGAATTACTTTGATTCCCCTATGAATCTGCTGTATTTCTAATTTAAAAATAAATCACACGTACATAATGTTGAGAGCATATGCATACATACTTCCTGGCAAATACCAGGTTATAAACTTAGTGCAAAGTCATGTGGTCACTATAGAATATTGCTATTTCTCCTGGTTATCCTCTAGATCTTGATGATGATAAGACACTGTGGTGGAGACACAATACTTAGGAATCATAAAACATGGGCAAACCATGTGGTAGGTACTGTCCTAGAAGCTTCATCTCTAATGATCAACACTCATTGTGCCAGATTTATACTACCAGGAAGAGAATGTAATCAAAACCCCTTTTATCTGTGAGTTACAGTTACAGTCAGCATGCTCAGATATGGCAATTGCTATTATAGCAATGTAATAGTGGCAGAATGGGGTTCCAACCACTGTTCTGATTTAATTTAATACCTACTCCACAATACAGAATGCATGCTTGGTTCTGTTAACTGGGCCAAGAATCTGTGGCTGGGTAGGTCATAGGTCCTAGAGGAGGACCAACTGTTGTTATTCTGCTAAATGTATATATCAGAGAACTAAATACTTATATTGAGTTACTAGTACCGTTCTCAAGCATCATCAAAGAAGTTTCCTTTGGCAGTACATGGAGATTAATGTAGAGACCCTTAATTGATTAATGTACAGAGAATAAGAGACTGTAGATTGTGTGGTCTTTTTTTTTTTTTTTTTTTGGTTTTTCGAGACAGGGTTTCTCTGCGTAGCCCTGGCTGTCCTGGAACTCACTCTGTAGACCAGGCTGGCCTCGAACTCAGAAATCCGCCTGCCTCTGCCTCCCAAGTGCTGGGATTAAAGGCGTGCACCACCACCGCCCGTCGGTTGTGCTCTCTTAAAGGGGATATCTGCATTATATATCCTCCCCACAAGACTCAGGAATTAATAATGGGAGATGAGACTGAACGACCAAAAGACCCAGAGGTAGTGGGGACTTCTGGGAAACTGCTCTTAGGTCATGATTGGCTTGTTGCATCCAAGGACTCACAGCAACTGTTATTGCATGCACAAGACCAGCACAAGATCTAACTATAAAGATTCCTGTCTGGAGAGAGGAAGGATTCATGATGTCCTAGATAGCTTAGGAGCTATTGGTAATTGATGGCTATTGGGGAAAGGAATCTGTTTTCTTCTGGGATGTGGTCCCTGATAGACTGCCCATGCTCCAGTGGATGGCTCTATACCCATGCACAAATAGGCAGCACTACATGGACTCAGAGAAATAATAAAAAAGGTTGATGTGTGCGTGTGTGTCAGGGGCACAGAGGGAGGAGAGGATAAGTGGTGGTGGTTAGGTATGTGAGAAATGAGAGTGGGAGAGTTAAGGCAGATCCAATAAAAACACATGGTATACCTCTGTAAAGTTCTCAAACAACAAGTAAAGATATATATGCGAAGGCAGGAGACATAGCACAGCAGTAAGACCATTGGTTGTTCTTCCAGAGGATTTGGGATCAATTCCTAGGATCCAGATGTTGACTTACAACTTTCTGTAACTCCAGTTCGAGGGCATCCAGTGCCCTCTTCTTTTCTCCATGGGTTCACAGACACACGTGAAGGCAAAATACATACATACATACATATATACAGGAGAGACACAGGGGAGACAGTTTAATCAAGTAGGTTTGATTCCACAATGTAGAGGACAGGGAAAATCTTGATTTTCATATATCACAAACTCAGAAGCCCGCAGGAGCTTCAAAAGGATGGAAACTAGGACAAAGAAAGAACCTATTTCCACTTAGCAGCAAATGGTGGCTATGGAAAAGCTAGACTGTTAATATATTGGATTGTCCAAGAGAAAGCAGACATGTTTATGTAAAAAACTGTCCTGGGGTGAACAGATGCTTATTCACATCTGTCCAGGAAAATGCCCAGTGCGTAGGACAACCAGCTCAATGATAAACACATACTAAGTTTATTCACTTAGTAGTTTAAAGTCAATATTTGACTTTGGTCTATTTAAATTTAGTAATAAATGAAGAAATTGGACAATTATCCTTGCTTTCAATCCTCATGTCCTTAATACTCTGGTTGATAGTCATTTGGTAGTTGAGACTTGTCAATGAACAATTAAAATAAATTGTCAAACTATATAATCTATTTAAAGGGGATAATTATTGTGTGAAAACATTTTAAAAAGAGGAAAAGGAGGGCCAGAAACAAAAAGATTTGGTCTTTGGGAATAGAATTTAAGTGTGACATCAGTCTCTCTAAGAGGGTAAGTAAGATCTGAGGCAAGAGCTAGAAAGTACTAGTAATGTATCCAAGCAAATGTATCAAACGTGAATATTCCAGGCAAGGGGAATAGTTGAACAAAAACCCAAGTGTCCTGTATGTACAAGAAAAATCAAGGAAAATTGGCTAGTATGTGCAAAGGAGATCAACAAAGATCTGGGGAAGTGCAGGTTTGACCAACAATCTCAAAGACTGTGAGCCAATGTTCTAGCAGACTGAAGTACTCCAAATCAGCAGCCTTTGATATTGATAAACTATTAAATGGCTAAGAGTTTGAATCCTGTAAAACACACTCCACTATAAATGTAGCTGCTCCTGAAGGTGTCATGATTCTCTGAAACTCAGAATCCCTAGTACCTAAGTGAATGATATTGAGGTAGGCTTTGGAAATTCATGTAGGTTGATACGAGTTTTGTTGAGTGGAAGCCTCTTGACATGATTAGTGTGCCTATAAGAAAATACATGAAGAACGTAGGTTCTCTCCTTCCATCTGCTGAGAGAACAAACACAAGAAGCCAGCCATCTATATTCCAGAAAGATAGCCTTTTCAGAATGAGTATTGAACATAATTTAAGACTTACAGAACTCTGAGACTATAAATGTTTGTAGTTTAAAGCCAGCTAGTCTATGATAGTTTATGAAGGCAATCCCATTAAATGATTAAGATTTACTGGTTGGCTCATTAAATATCTAAGCAGGGGTTATATAAATGAAATAGAATAATATTGGGGTTATAAAGATAAGAGATATGTGCAAAATTTATTAGTAGTCTTGTCAACTAGTAGGAAATGAACTAGTAGTTATACAATCACCAGTAATGATAGGATTGTATAGTTTCTGATTGGGTAAATTCAGTTTTATGGCTACAAGTTTAGTGGCTGGGATTCAAAACAGGATTCCAGATCTGTACAAATTCTAAGGGCAGGTCACCCTACAATTCATATGCAAAGAATTACATAGATAGTGTCCATGTGAAATCCATACTTACTATGGAAACTGGAGGTTTTTTGTACTTATGAATTGCTAAACTTGACTTTGAGTATTGAATTTGAAATCTTTCATTGTATATAAAACATTATACACTAAACACACTAAAACTTGAGAATAGTTTTACTCATTCAGGACAATCATTGCATAAATCTATTCTGTATGAAAGTAACAGTCTCTTAAACAGATATTTTCACCATTTCTGTGACTTTAAATTGGACTTTTAGTATGTGTTTCATGGTTTAGTAGGTAACATTTCTTCCAGTTGATTAGAAAATCACAGTATGATGACTTCTACAGACACAGGGCTTTCTATTTGGTTTATACTGGCAGCTTGAGGGTGTGGGCTTCATAAGACTCTTGATTATATACATAATTTTTAGTGTATAGCATTTCTTTTTCTCAGATGGGGCCTATAATTTTTGAGTCAAAACCTATAAAAGTTAAGTTCTAATAGATTACAAAATCTTCCCAAATACTGCATAATCTCTTGATTTCCCAAGACGCAGAGAAAAGGCCCCATTTTTTGCTATAAATCTTGCCCAAGGTAAAAGCTACTCTAAGAAATGGAAGCAATAAACAAAGATAATTATCTGTAGAATTTAAAAGAGGGAAATTTTACTTAGCAGGAACATCTGAATATGGGAGGCACTAGCGTGTTTTACTTTGAACAAGGTAAATACAGAGTCATCTCTGATTGGAGGTAATTTTAAGGGAAAACAGGAACGCCTTTCCCTGCTCAGCAAAGTTAGGCTGCATTTCATTTTCAAGGTTTGGTTTCTCTGTGCTTTGTCATCCCTGTTATCTATTTAGTCTAAGACATAATATGTTTCCATATGCAATATTAATGATCTCCGAGCCATAAGAGCTAGCTTGAATATATTTCACTTTTAAATTGCTTGCGTTGGCTAATAGAAAAAGAAAAGCACTTAAGGAGAGCAGTTTGGCACACTGATATTTCAAAGAAATATTTCAGAAGAATATTTACTTCTATCAGTATATCTCCAAGGTTTATTTGAACATTAAATTTTCCAAATAAAGTCATGATTATGATAGTAAAGTAGCGTTTGCTGTCATATTCTCACAAGATTTAAATGTGTGCCAGGAAATTTCCAGTAATGGCGCACATCCAAGGTCATTATCAACACTCACCCTGTGAGGAAGTTCTAAGACTACCAGCTAATTTGACAGAAGAGAAAGTGAGTCGATATGCTTACACACTCTCTAATGGTTAATAGCTTACATTCAAAGCAAAGACTCCTGACCTCTATGAATTCTCAAAGCAAGTCATCTTATAATTCACAAGTAGAGAAATATACAAGCAATTCCATGAGAAAAACCATATTTGCCAAGGAAGGTGAATTTTCAATCTGTCATATTTATGAATTGGATCAACATTCTGCTTTATTTGGGGTTAGTCTTTTCAGCGATCAAAGTTTAAGCAACCTTATTCAGTTCATTATTTGGGGAGCTGGAGAGATGAGTCAGTGTGTGAAGTGCTTGCTATACAAGCATGAGGACCTGGGTTCAAATCCCCAGAATTTACATAAAAGCCAGACCCCGCACATGCCAGGGCTGGGGAGGAGTGGGGCTGAGACTAGAAGGCTAAGGAGCTGGTGGGCCAGTCTCCAAACACCCAGTCAGCTTCACTGGGATTCACTGTGCCATGTAAATAAAGGAGAGAACTGAATGAGAAAGGAACGTCTGACCTCTACCTGCACCTGCCAACACAGCCCACACAATTAGAAGGTAAAGTCACAACAACAACCCCAACATTATGCTGAAGGGAGAGGGATGTAGCTCTGGGATAGGACACTTACCTAACAATTATTTTTCTAACTAGTTAAAGCATTACGTTAACACAAAGATAAGGTTTCAGATTTGGATTCCACTCACTGTATATGACTTCATATGAGGACATGTGCTTTTTCTAAACTGTATTTCTATGAGAGAGTACAACTTAGATCAAGGAGCAATGGATGTACCTGCCTAAGTAAAGTCTCAGGGCCCCTAGGCTTCACTTCTGAAGGGCTCAGGTTACTCTGCAGAACAATTGTATGTAGAAGATGACAATTTTGGTGTCAGAGAAAGGAATCAGATTTTCTATCAGAACCAGGGGTTTTCTAAGCATATCCAAAAGAATATCAAACACACACACACACACACACACACACACACACACGCACACACACGCGCACACACACACACACACACACACCTATTCTTATGGCTGGAGATATGACTCAGTAAAGAACTTGCCATGTAAACCTAATAATCAGAGTTCAAACCAGAACCTGTGTCAAGATGGAAGGAGAGAACTCACTCCACAAATTGTTCTCTCTTACAGCTTCCCTTGTTCCATGACAAATGCACAACACCTCCCACATTAATAATAACAATGTATTATATATTATAATAATAGTGATATAGTAATATTACATAATAAAATGTAGTAATAATAATTATTTTAAAATCTACTATTAGTCTATCATCCTTCAAATTGTAGTATTTCCCAAATGCTATGTTCCCAAAACAGAAAATATGAAAAGTTTCACTTAAATGAAATACACCATAAGCTGATATCTGATGTAAACAGGTTGTGGCACATCTTAAAGGAAATGTTCTCAACTAAAACATGCTTTCTCCCTCTCAAATCCTATTTGAATCCTCCTTGCTAACAGGCAAAACTGAGGTGCAATGAAAGACTAATTGACCTGTATTTAGAGCTGAAGAACAAAGACAAAAGCAAACTGGATTTAATAAAGAGCCTAAAGCAAAACCCTAAAGTCTCATGTTGCCACATGCAGGGTCATTTGTAATCAAGAAGAAGCATTTGCCAGAGTATAGTGCTATAACTACATCACGTCATGTTCACTTTTTATAACCTTTTCTATCATGTTAAAAATTAAATAAGTATCTGCTTGGCATTCACAGAAATAGTTTTTGCATACTTGGGATTGCTGCATTACAAACCAACTGCCAAGTTTCATGGTGATATGTTAAAGATTGTAACCTTAGTACTTCTCTAAAATGATATTTTTATTAATTTTATAATATTTCACACAATGTAATTGAGGCATTTTCACCCCTCTTCTTCCCCAAATTCTCCTAGATCTGCTCTCACTTCACTGCACCCTCCCCATCTTCATTAATTGTCCCAAATCTCTACAAAATGACAGAATCCAATCTAACCCAAGATCATGTGACACACTGATAGGCAATAGTGTGGTTCATCTTGTTCAGTGGGGAAAGATTTAGATTGATCACCATGTAGAATCAGGAAGAAAAGTGAGACAGCACTAAATATTAGACATGACACTATGATAGCAGGTGGACTCCCTGGAGTAGTTTCCAAAAGACACCTTTGCTCAAGTGCCCTGAATCCATCAATATGGTGAAAGATTCTCTTGAGAGTAGGTTGTCTCAAGGAGGGTTGATCTTCAGCTAGGGAGAGGACATGAGCTTGGCTGGTTCACTGAAAAGCTGAGCAGTGTCTAACCAGAAGCAGAAAAAAAAATCTAATCGAAACAACAACAGGCACATGTGCTGTTTCATGCTGAAGATCATTAACTGGGATATGGGAACTGAAATTTACAGCCTCCCGGAACTGCATTCCACCAACATCAACAGTGATTTTTTTTTTAAAGCTAATCCTTCACTCAGTTTCCATAGCCTTCAGCCTCATGAGTACCCAGAAAACATCACTAAGTATAGAGGTAATTCTTACTTTACAATTTCACACTCAGGAAGCAAGTAGTTTCACTCTCCTAAATTCATGATTAAGGGTCAAGCAGCAATACAAAGAAATATTGATATTGAACCCCTTGCCCTAAATTCACATGCTAAAATATTTAAAATATTTCATCAGAAGGTGAAAACACACTGTTTGCCTCTCAGCAATTCACCATTTACAATATAGGATCCAATATTAGTTTTGGGTAATAAGTCAGCAAAACCTGGAAAAGTGTAGCCTACCTTAACAGAACACAATGCAAAAGGCATTGCAATTAGTGATTAGTCATTCCACATACTCAAAAACATTTGTTCCAGAGTTTATGCAAATATACCCAGAACAATCACCTCAGTTAGTAGTGAATATTTTGAAGTAAATGGTTTGAGACTGTGAAAATGTCTGCTTTTAACTTAAGATCCCACCAATATTAGCCATTTTTAGTGGGTTTAGCCCAGAGCTATTATTATCTGTATAACCTAATGGTCATTGTGTAATTCTCTTTTCTTTTATAGTTAATTTAAAATATTCTACATAACTTGTCCCTTCTTCCCATTCATTCAATTTATATCAACATACATTCATGAATACTTATTTGTGTAGTTTATATCCCATGTGTTTGTCCACATGGTTTATTCCTCATTTGCTTGCTGGCAACCTTGTTTGATGGCTTCTGTGTCACTTTTATAGGTACATTGGTGAAGGGAGCACTTCTGATGCTAAGAGCCTGTTCCCCAATTGGTTATTGATTTGTCAGTAAAGAAAGCAGGGGCCAATTGCTGGGTAGAAGGTACAGGCAGGACTTCCAGGTCTCAGGAGGAAAAACAGGCAGAAAAGGAAGGAGAGGTTTTCTGCCATGCTTTGGAGGGAGAAGAACCTAGCACCCACTGAGGTCTTGGGGGGAGTTGGGGCCTGTGGCCACTACTACAGGTAGGTGGCCAAGGATGTTTTACAGGGGCTAGGTAAGACTAGCCACTGAGTTTAGGGCAGGTAGAGAGATGGAGATAATAAATTGGTAAGGGCACACTTTTCCAGGTGGGAGATATCTGCACCCAGCAATTGTGCCAAGAAGGCAAGTTACAAAGTAACAAACTGTGTGTGTATGTCTTTTATCCACATATTCAAGCACTCAAGACAAGCTGGGAAAAGTCTGATAGCATGGCCACCTCCTGGAGCTAAAGGTGGGAAGAGCAAAAGGGATGCCAGATCAGGGCTGGTATGCATCCAATCCAGGAGGAAAAGGCATTAACATAAAACTATCCACAACACATTTAAAAATATATTTTAGAATACGTATATAGGCATATAATATGTTGGGACCAGCTATTTCCCCAATCACACTTCTAATTCCTCCCCTATTCCCTCTCCCTCTCACTACATTTCCCTCCCAATTTCACAGACTTACAATCTTTCTCTTTTTAAATATGTATGGAGTCCATTTAATTCTGCCTGTATGGTCATAGGTGTGGGATCATCCATTGAAACATAACTAGATTCTCAGATACTGTTATCTCAAAACAAACAAACAAACAAACAAACAAACACCCAAAACCCTCACCTCATCTTCCCTCAGCTGCCATGAATTACCAGTCACTTCTCAAACATGAGTCGGACTTCATGAACCCCCTTTTCCATTATTGGATCCATTATAGGATGATTTTCAGACTTGATTCTGTGCAAACCTTGTGCCTATAGTCACAGGCACTGTGAGTTCATGTTTATCAGCAGCACTGCCATGTCTAGCATGTTTTGCTACAGAGATCTTCTCCCTCTGTCTCTTACATGCCCCCCCACATGACAATTCTTGAGCCTTGAAAGGGAAAAATGCAATATAGATGTCTCATTTAAATGTGAAATCTTCAGAATTGCTTTCTCCCTACACATTAACTGGTTGTAGGTCTCTGTATTCATCACCATCTACTATGCAGATAGGCTTCTCTGATGAGCGTTGCAAGATGCTTTAACTAACAGGTATAAAGTTAAGAACTTGGAAGCAGTTTATTCCTATGTTCATTTAGTGGAATAGCAGCACTGGGCTCTTTCCTAGGACCTAAGACTTACCCAATTAATAGTACCAGTCATGGGCATTACCACATGGAATGGATTGGACTCAACATTTTCAACATTTTTTTACTTCATACATACATACATACACATATACATACATACATACATACATACATACATACATACATAGTGTGTGTGAGATAGATAGATAGATAGATAGATAGATAGATAGATAGATAGATAGA
>NW_021604599.1:1820671-1884210 GCF_004785775.1 Grammomys surdaster | reverse complement strand
AGATAGATAGATAGATAGATAGATAGATAGATAGATAGATAGATAGATAGAATACATGTATATGTTCACTTATACTCACTTATCTTAACTGTTATGTATAAATGTACTCTTATGTATTTTCTATATACCATTCAACTATCTATCAATCCATCCAACCATCCATTTGTTCATCCATCCATCCATCCATCCATCCATCCATCCATCCATCCATCCATCCATTTTACTGCTTCTACTCCAAATTTCCTTCCCCATTCTTTTCTAAGTTCCCTCTCATAATGGAAATTGTGACTCTTAGTATTTGAGGTATATTTTGTAAGTGCTTTCAGTTATCATAAGGATATTGACAAATTTAAAGAACACTGTAAAATGAACATCAGGAAACAGGTAGAAAGAAGCTAAAGACTTCAACTTGATGCATCTTTAGAAGAGAAGTTTTTAAGCCAGTTGGTGGTGGTGGACAATGTTAATCCCAGCACTCAGGAGGCAGAGGCAGGAAGAACTCTGAGTTTGGGACTAGCCTGGTCTACAGAGCAAGTTCCAGGTCATCAAGGGCTATACAGAGAAACCGTTTCTCAAAAACGCAAAGAGAGAAACATTTAAAGACAGAGAGACATACGCCAAGAGAGGGAAAGAGAAAAGTTTTAAAATCAGTATGTTGTAGAAAAATTTTTAACCAAATATAACTGAAGAAAATAAGATTAGAAGACAATAAAATATATAATGCATTTTTCACAGTTATGGTATTGGGATTTTCATTACCCAATTTCTACTACTAGTAGCATTGGCTAGCTTTTTTTTTAAAAAAAAAAAAGTTCTACTCACTTTATACAGTCTATAGGCAATAGATGCTGATCATACCAGCACTTAGGGGAGAAAGCAAATTAATGAATAAATAACATAAATACAAGCACACATGCATCTGTGCGCACACACACACACACACATACACACACATACACACACAAATATACATGTCTAGATTTCCTATTTTCATCCAATGAATAAGAGCACACTCCAAGACTTTTAGCACTTTATATCATTCTACTAAAGGAATCAGGACTCCTGAAGAAAACCTTAGCCATGAATATTCAAGAAAAAGCTGATATACTATATGCTGTAAGAAAATTATCAAGTAATAATTTGTGTCATTCCAAACAGCCTCTGGAGCTAGGATGACCCACAAGAATTGGAGGGCTCACCTATGATCTTCATCTTGAGGCTAGAAGACACAAGTTTCTGACCTGGATCTTGGCATGGAGATCTTGAGGCACAGTGATTATGAAAAGCTTAGGCCCAGACAAGATAGTACATGGCTTCTTTTAATCCCAGGAGACTAAATCTAGGAGATCTTTGAGTTCAAGGTCAGCCTGGGACAAAACAAGTCCCAGATACAGCCCTGGTGGTACACTAGGGCCTTTCTTCACTGCTTGCATTTACTTGCTAGCACATCTGTTGGAATCTACTTCTACAGAAGACCATCTTAAACAACCAGCCTTGTGGGACGCAGCAACTACTAGATCTTGACCTTCCAATACATAACTCCCCATTGTTAGGGAGTTGAACTACAAATATCGTAAGTCATCATTATAAATTCCCTCATTCCATACCGTCTGTGACACTAGAGAACTCTGACTAATACAAATGGTAATTTAAAATCCAGACCAGCCAATAGAGAATAAGCAACAAAAGACTTATGTTTTAGTGCCTGCTTGCCATTCACCTCTTGTAGACCTGTTCTCTTCTTTATGCCTGCAGCCATATTTATGAACAGCACTAGACTAGAACGTATTCTTCACATTCAGGTTTAACACAAATAAATCCACATCTAATTTCCTGGGCAATTTGACATCCATCCCAGAGCTCTTTAAGCAAAACACTCTGACACGCTATGAGTAGCTACCAAAAACATATATTTTGCTGCATCCTTTCTCCTCATAAATCTTACTCCTGAATTTGTCAGACAGCTACTTTGGTGAAATAACTCAAAGTGGCAATTTCACATCCTTAATTTCCTGATTAATCATCTTTAAGTTAAATTAGTTAAACATGAAATTGTTAAAGAAAACATCCACTGGCATTGTTTAAACTGAGAGATAATTGTATAAATATGGTGTGAGCCTGTTTGACGTTTTCTGGGTGGTATGATTTCTTGGCTTTTCCTTGTTCTTATGTCTTAGCTATTGAAACATTATACTAGGCTTCATGGAAATTTCTAACACGAAAAAATGCAAAAGATAATTTTAGTTATTTTTATAAATTTATAACAACTTTACCTTGCAGAAAATAATCTCAAGCTAAGGAAAATTAGGATATGTGTAGTTACAGCATGTTATAGAAATTTAAATCTATATATAGAGAAAAGAGAGAACAAATACTAGTGTGTCCGTTATTAAGCTTCAATAATGATGTTTATGAACTATCTCATTTTATACATCACTACATGCTGACCACCCCACTATATGACTTAAAATTAAGTCCGGATTATATCCATTTTGTTGCAAATATTTGGCATATATCTTTAATACATGCATGTTTGCTTTGCCATAACAATTAACACTATCATTCTAGAGTAATTTGTCCATTAATTTTATTAATGTATTTTAGAGGAAAGTTCTTTTTTAAAAAAAAATAATTACTAAAATTGAGGTTCTAAAAAATATATATGTTCTCATTATTTATCATGGGTGCTTATCCTTGGGATGGGCAGGAATACTGAATGTGCAGGTTGGAAGATAGTTATCAAGCAAATCGAAAACATAAGATGATGTGATCAAAGGTAGGGTTGCGTGACAGCTGTCACAGCAGCTGACACATTTGCATGTCCGTTCCCATCTTCCCATTCATCGCCTTAGCAGAAGTATGTGTACCACAGAAACTAATGCTCATCAAAACTGTCTCTCCCATCCCAAGATCATCCTTAAAAAGTGGGGACATCTTATAAACATTTTACACTCAAAACTCCAACACATTAATTTAACACATATTTAAAGTATATTAATATTTGTGAAGAATTTTAAAATGGGACACTAGGAGTTGAAGGCCCCACCTAAAATTCTTAGCATTAATGATATCTAATTAATTATATTTTTTTCTCTAAAGAATCATGCTGCAATGTGATTATCTAAAAAAACTTTTACTAACCAAAGTTTAAAAAAAATTATAATATATTCTTTTACCCTAAAATTTGGTAAGTTGTTGCTGGTATTTAAACATGAACTTCATGTTATTTTTTCTATATGACATGAAATATGCAAGTTTTATATATATATATATGTATGTGTGTGTGTGTGTGTGTATGTATATGTATTTGTGTAGTTATTTATTTATTTAACTTAATGTATAGCCAACTGTGTCAACATCATTTTTGGGAAAATTCTGACATTTCTTAAATCAGCCTCAAGCCATTTTTGGAAAATAAATCAGCAAATGCCATAAATGGGATTGTGTACCTAAAAATATCTTATCTGGAAGGTCTCAAATGGTCGTGGAGCCTTTCGAAGACTCTTGGCTTTGGATCAGACTGTTTGACTGGAGCCTACATCATGGGTCTGGAACTCTTACAAGAGGAGGTCCAGAGCTGCAGTCACTCTTTCTAACTGCACGTATAACATAGATGTCACTGGAATGTGACCTAGCTGGTCCATGAACCCAGACTTAAGGTCTTCAACTATAAGGAAGCTTATTACTTTTGGATAAGTTATCCATCCATGGAATTTGTTACAGCAAAACTAACTGACTGGTTAGCTTCTGGACTCTTCACTCTGTTTCCAAATCTATTTGTGTATCCTATCTTCAGTACATGTTGCCTTGTTTACTGTTACTGGCAGTAAAAAAGTCAGTAGGATTAGTCTTCAAATTTGCTCCTTTTCTCTGTAGCTGTCTAGCCGTGCGAGGTTTTTGTTTTTTCATTATAATTTTAAATTTAGCCTGTCAATTTCTATTTTAAAAAGTCTTTCTGTATTTTCATTGGGATTGAAATTCTCCAAGGAATGTCATATCATTTTTGCTTTGTAAATATCCGCCTACAACTAACTTTTGCTAGGATCATTTTGTAAAACACCAATAAATAGTCTTTGGGTACACATGATTCAGTCAAACAACTATCAATTAAAAATTGAGATAAAAAGCACAATATACTACATCAAAAACTGAATGGCTTAGAGAAAGATACATGTAGAATAAAACAATTACCATGTAGTGTATTTATCCTGACCTATGTGTCACCTGTATATAACTGTATGAAGAACTGACAACCATGCAAAACTAAACCTACTTGTTAATGCTAGCCTCATGTGAACACAGTCTCAATCCGAATAAACAAATGATGTTTTAGCCATATAATTTTGACAAGAATATTCAGAGATATTTTTCAAAGGGCTAAAATACTTTTCCAGGCATGGAAAAGTGGTTAGTGCAAGCACAACAAATCTAACCAATTAGTATCTATGTTTTCGCTACAAAGGATGATTTATAATGAGCCATTTTTCTTCTACACTGCAGAAAGAAAAATTAAGAAGCAATCATTTAGATTTGGAAGGAATAAAAATGACATATACAAAATGCTAGCAAAGTTCATTAACAAGGAAATTAGCTTCAAATGAAACACTTTTGTTTTTGAAGAGATGTTTCAAATTTACATTTCTTCTCCCCCTTATCTTGTGGACCCTGAAGAGAATTATTTGTCTGAACAATACGTTGAAGAATAACAATGAGGGATTGGACTTTGTTTAAGTAGCTCAGTTTTCACCATTGTAAAAGAGTCTCTGCTTAAGTGAGCTAGGTTAAGGAAACCTTTTTATATTAAAAAAAATAAAACAATACCATGCCATTTCCAGCAATCCTTGAAAATCTGATTCCTTTTATGAGAAATAATCCTTGAGGTACTAAGACACCCTTCTAAAGAGACCTGTCTCTTATAAATCCTTCCTTCTAATATATAGAAAACCCTGAAGATCCTGCCAAATCTTAGACTTGATAGAGAAATTTCATAAACTTGTAGAATTTAAATTCAACATGCAAAAATCATTTCATTTATAATTATTAACAACAGAGTTTCTGGAAAGGAAATAGATAATGATCTCATTTATAATGGTGATAAAAATCAAAATGGGAAATCACTTAACTGAGTATCTATACATTTGAAACTATAGACTATTAATCAGAGAAATGTAAAGAGAAACAAATAAAAACATATCACCTATCTATATAAAGGGAAAAATGTTTTTAAGCCCATATCATATGAAGCAATCTATAGATTCCAATTACTCTACCCCAAAATTTTAATACCATTTTTCATAAAACAGGGAAAGATCGAAAATTCATTTAAAGCCATCATCAAGTGAACAATACAACATAAATACAAACAAAATTGCTCCAATGAGCATTCATACATTCCTAGTACTGAAGACATGAAGATCATGAATTCAAGACCAACATGGGCTATGCAGTGCTTTCCCTAACAGACTGGGCCACATACATAGTAAGATTCTGTCTCAAAATAAATGAGAAATCCATGGCCGTTGTACGCAAAATGAATCAAGTAGGAGCCACCTGACTTCAGTCTAAACTAAAATTCATAGTAACTAAAATAGCATGGTATATTCGCCAAATGTAGCAGAATAGAGAGCCCAGAAATGAAAATGGGTTTCTAAATCTAAATTCATTTACTTGGACAAAAGCTCCAGAGTCATACACTGAAGGCATGTTCTTTAATATATGCTGGCAAACTGTGTATTCATAAATCATACATTCAGTCAGTTCAGCATGGATGAGTATTTAAGCACAAGCCCTGTAACGGAGTAAGAACTTGAGTAGAGTGAACAACTACACAACATAGCCCATACAGTGATTGTTTAGTTATTTAAAAACACAGGAAAAGGAAGCAAAAATAGTCAAAGGGTGCCTTGGTTGGCTTTTTCTTGTTGTGATAAACACCATGACCAAAAGGCAACATAGGGCTTTTTTTGACCAAAAGGCAAAAAAATGGCTTGGTTCATCTTACAGCGTTGTAGAGTCCACCACTGACGGAAGCTAAGGCAGGAGCTTAAGTAGGAGCCTGGAAACAGGATCTGAAGCAAAGACTATGGAAGACTGCTGCCTACTGACTTACTCTTTCTGGCTTACTCAGTTACTTTTCTTATGCAGCACAACTTATCTACCTAGAGAAGATACTGCCCATCATAGGCTTGGGCTTCCTACTTCAACTATTAATAAAGAAGATGGCCCACAGGCAATTTGCACAGCACAATCTGATAAAAGCTATTCCTCAGTCCAGTTCCCTCTGCCCAGATAACTCTAGTTGTGCCTAGTTGACAAAAATTAACTAGCATGATAGATTTAGAATCAAAACAAATGGATGATGACCAGAGTGAAAATAACATATAATTAGGATCCTGTTGGAAAACTATGCATCTCATAAGGAATTCATTCAGATAAGAAGCACAAACAACTAGATACAAATAGATACATGGAAAACTCATTAAGAAATTGGCAGAGGACCTAAATAGACACTTCTCTAAACAAGACATGTGAATGGCTAATAGATGGGGGTGTCATAATATCTAATCATTAGGTAAAAGCAAATTAAAATCTGAATAAAATGACATTTCATACCTGTTAGAATAGTGAGTATCAAAATGACAATAGATAGCATGCATAGACAACAGTGTGGAGGAAAGGAGATGATTTCACACTGTGAATTAGGAGATAAATAAATACCACCATTATGGATAGTATATGACCAGAAGGTACAACATTTTGGTGAGATAGACAGGAGGAATAAATTTGGCTTATTTTGACATGATATAGCATAGTGACTATAGCCATGCTTCCAAAATTCTAGACACTTCAATATCACTAAAATTTCATTTTAAAAGTTATCATAACAAAAAATTTAAATATTTGAGGTAATGTGGGTGATTGGCTTACTTATCTACCTAGAGAGGATACTGCCCATCATAGGCTTGGGCTTCCTACTTCAACTATCAATCAAGAAGATGGCCCATAGGCAATTTGCACAGCACAATCTAATAAAAGCTATTCCTCAGTCCAGTTCCCTCTGCCCAGATAACTCTAGTTGTGCCTAGTTGACAAAAATTAACTAGCATGATAGAGTTAGAATCAAAACAAATGGATGATGACCATAGTGAAATTATTCTACATGGTATTAAAATCAGAACATCACTTTGTAATCTACAAACACACATAGGTATAGCTGTCAAAACATAATTTTTAAAAGTTAACACTCACAAACATACATAGCTTAAATGAGTTTGTTGGGAATGGTGTTATATATAAAAAAGCATACAAAAACATAGACATACAATTACATGAAGAAAAATAAACCTTACAGAGAGATATACCTTTTAATAATTTATGACCTCATTAAGCTAAACAAGCACATTAAGATCATGATAGATATATATCTACTGATAACCTATGTTTATGAAAATGAGCTAAGTCTATAGTGCCAGCTCAAGTATTAACTAGATTACCAAATGAATTCAAACACTTGTGTAAAAATTTTATGTTTCAGATCTTCACCTTTCTTCATATAAGTACGGACAACAAGTATTCCAATTCTGTTAATGAGAAGTCATTTTTGTGAGCTAGAGATGGCTCAGGAGCAAAGAGCACTTTCTGCTTTTCTAGAGGACCAGAGTTGGTTTCCAAAGACCCACAATGCTGTCATCTTCTGGCTCTAAGATAAACCTTCCACTTCTCTACATATACATAGAATACATTTACGTACATTACACACACACACATACACAAACACACACACACACACACAGACTACAGAAATTAATTTTTAAAAAACTGATAAATGGGACCTCATGGAACTGGAAAGCTTCTGTAAGGCAAAGGGCATAGCCAATAGGTCATATTGGCAACCTACAAATTGGAAAATTTTTTTTCAATAAACCCACATTCAATAGAGGGCTAATATCCAAAATATATAAAGAACTCACGAAGCTAACCACCAAAAAAACAAACAACCCAATCAAAAAATAGGGTATAGAACTAAACAGAGAATGTACAACAGAAGAATCTTGAATGGCCAAGAAGCACTTAAAGAAATGTTCAAAGTCCTTAGTGATCAGGAAAATAAAAATCAAAGTGACTCTGAGATTCCACCTTACACCAATCAGAATGGCTAAGATCAAAACCTTAGGTGACAGCACATGTTGGCAAGAATGTGGAGAAAGAGGAACACTCCACCATTCCTAGTGGGATTGCAAACTGGTACAACCACTTTAGAAATCAATCTAGAGGTTCCTCAGAATACTGCAAATAGATCTACCTGAAGACCCAGCTATACCAACCACTCTTGGGCATATACCCAAAAGATGCTCCACCATGCCACAGGGACACATGTTCCACTATGTTCATAGCAGCCTTGTTTATGATAGTCAGAAGATGGAAACAATCCAGATGTCCCACAAGAGAAGAATGGATACAGAAAATATGGTTCATTTACACAATGGTATACTATTCAGCTATTAAGAACAAAGACATCATGGGTTTGGTAGGCAAATGGATAGAACTAGAAAATATCAGCCTAAATGAGGTAACTCAGATTCAAAAGGACATGCATGGCATGTACTTACTAACAAGTGGATATTAGCCAAAAAAAAAAAGTACAGAATACCCAGGACACAACCCATAGTACTCAAGAAGGTTAATAAGCCAAAGGGCCCAAGTAAGAATGCCTCAATCCCACTTGGAAGGAAGAAGAAAGCAATCATGGGAGAGGGAAGAAGGAAGGGACCTAGGTGGGAAAGGGGACAGGGAGGGGAAGAGAGGAACATGATCAGGTGGGGAGAACAGAACTGAAGTCCTGAGGGCCAGCAAAAAGAATGGAAACAGGCAACCTCGGGACGTAGGAGGTGGAGGGGGGGGAATCCTCTATAATGTACCAGAGACCTGGAAGGTGAGAGACTCTCGGGACTCAAAGGAGGGACCTTAGATGAAATGCCCTACAGTGGGGAGAGAGAACTTGTAGAGCCCACCTCCAGTAGAAAGATAGGGCATCAAGTGGAGGGATAGGGTTGCCATTCCACAGTCAAAAACTCTGACCCAGAATTGTTCCTGTCTGAAAGAACTGCAGGGACAAAAATAGAGAAGAGCCTGAGGAAAAGGAGGCCCACTGACAGGCTCAAGTTGGGATCCAGCTCAAGGGAAGGCCTGGGACCTTGACACTGTTACTGATTCTGTTGTGTGCTTGCAGACAGGAGCCTAGTATGGCTGCCCTCTGAGAGGCCCAATAATCTGCTGACAGAGACAGATACAGATAATTACATCCAATCAGTGAACAGAAGCCAGGGCCTCCTGTGGTTGAATTAGGAAAAAGCTGGAAGAAGCTGAGGAGGAGGGCAACCCCATAGGAAGACCAACTAACCTGGACCCCTGAGATTCTCTGAGATACTGAATCACCAACCAGGCAGTGAAGAAAATAATAACATAAGGTATTAGTGGTCAGAGCATCATTAGGGAGGTTCTTTTAATTTACATTTAGTCATCGTGCATTCAACAAGAAGATTCGGGATATAAAACTAACGCTAAACTCTGAGATCAAATCAAAGGGTAGATATCTGGGAATTATTTTTATTAAAGTCATATTCATTTATAGACCTAGACAAGTTACCAGGATAATGGAGGAGCTGATGGCAAGATACTGATACATTTTAAATAATTAAACGAATTCTAAAGAATGTTCATACATAAGGTTCTGAATAGGTGGGCGATTTACGCAGTTAGAAGAAGTCGACAACACAAGTGTATAAAATCTATGGCTGAGAAGTGAGGTTAAATGAAGATAAAAAGACGATTTTATGAATTAGCAGACATTTGATAAAAATTAAGAAGGTGCTTAGAATAGGTGAGTACGGAGGAGGAGGGACATTCCAGAGTTGAGGAGAGAGGGTAGAATATGTGCAAAATATGTTTTTGGTACCAAGAATATACTAAAACTTAGTCAGATAGTTCCCCCAAAAGAATGTTTGTTATTTCAGTACCTCTTGGTTATTTACCAGAATTAGATAGATAGAGGGGACAAATAATATCCTGTGTTATGGGTAGAAGCATCACCTGCCAATTAAAATCTGATGGCCAATTAGCTGAGGGAGAATTAGAAGGTGGGACATCTGGCAGAGAGAGAAAAGGAACTGTGGGAAAGAGTCAAGCACACAGGGTGGGAAGGTGTTATCCATTCAGAATTGGAACAAGTCAGACATATGAAATTGAGGAGAGGTAACTAGGCATGTGGCAGGCATAGTATAGTACAAATAGGTTAGTATATGTTATGAGCTAGTGTGAACAAGGCTAACTTATGGCCTAGGCATTTTAAAATAAATAATAGGCCTCTGAGTCACTATTCTGGAACTAAAACACAACAGAAAAATCCCATAGTTACAGGGGACTCCATGGGACTCCACCCTTCCTAAGAAGATATGGCCAAAGAGATAACATAGTGGCTAAAGAAGACAGAGAAATCAAATTGGAACTGAATAGGAGATTTCTTTCAGGCTGGCTAGCATTCAGAGTACAGCAGGGTACTACAAAAGCTGCTAAGTGGGTAAAAATCTATGAGTAGTTTCACCCAGATACAGATATGCTTACTGCATATCAACCTTCCAGGTAAGATATTCCCACTAGTGCAATAATGGCATGACCTTATTCGAAGTAACCAACTGCTCTGGGGTTGGATTGGAGGCCCACTCTATGAGCGTAATACACATCGGATACTGTAAACCTAGTCAGAGCCTCATGCTGGGAAGGCCATGGGCCCAAGAAGGAAACACACTACTTTAAACATATTAAATTTCCTTCTAAATTCTTTTATTTATATACACAGTCTAGTGCTACTATCAGCCTGGAGCAAAGAAGTTCCTTTTTACATAGAGTAGCAATGTGTGAACTTATAACTGGCAAAGTTGCTGAGAACAAATCCATTGAGTATCCAGCCCTAAATGAGGCAGCAATATTGTTCCCAATCCAAGTCCCTGGGAATATGATGGAAGAAAAGGTGGGAAAAGAAAGATCTAGAGAATAGGGAAAAGTTGCCATGAATCACTGCCAGAGATTATTCAGCAACTGAATTCAGGAACACAGGAAGAACAACAGATATAAGTACAAGTACAAGACAGTACCTATGACATTCCATCATGGAGAGTGGGGGACTCCATGATGCCCTATCCTTCCTAAGGAGCTACAGACTGTAAACTATTGCTACACTTTAATCCATGGGGTAGCTATTGGGGGGAGACTAATTAGGAAGTAGGAGTTTAGAGTAAATGAAGGTACAAAAAAGAGGGTAATAAGGAATTGAATATTATCATAATATATATGTATTTATATACATATATGAAGCTGTCAAAAATAAATACTATTCTTCAGAGAAGATACTAAAAAGAACAAAACTTGGTGAACTTTTCATAGTATTGTACCTTTTAGGACATTGCTTTCAACTATGAAAGTCATCTTTATTTGACACCCATATCCAGTGGCATGAAATTACAAAAAAAAAATCTCTTGATTCCCAGTTATGACTAAATTTCCAGCACCATAATCATAATTTCAGTTGCAGATGATTATAAAAGTTTCTGAGGCTTGCTTGTCCCCTTTATTTTGGTTTTATCTACAAGAAACAACACTGTTTTACATAGAAGCAGATGAGGTTTGGACCACTGAAGTGAAGCAGTATTATTCTATAGAGCCCTATGTAGAACATTAAATAATCAAAGACAAGAGAGATCAATCCAGGAGTTTTGTGGGCTTCATTTTAGGAAGAAAGTGCTTACTGCATCCTACTGGGAACCCATTAAACATGCTTTCTTCCAGTTTTGATATTGGGAAAAATATAATAGCAAATGCATGATCACCAGATAAGAAGAAAATGAGCTCTGTAAACTTAAGGACTACAAAGCTGCAAAACGTTCTGATTAAGACCATAAGTATATATTAGAAGTTTACTCAATCCCATAGCCTACATAAACAGATTACAAATCCAGTTGGAATTTAGTGACTACAACAGCCAAATGTCTGGGTCTATTATTAGCATGGTCCCTAAAAAAGGGGGGGGGGATACATTTCACTAAAATCTCAACTTTAATTACATTGTATATAGTACCTGTGGCAGTTTGAATATGCTTGGCCCATGAAAGTGGCAGTTAGGAGGTGTGACCTTATTGGAGGACATATAATCTTGTGAGAGGAAGTGTGTCATTGTGGAGGCAGGACTTTGATATATATGCTTAAGTCTGGCCAGTGTGACACAGAGCCTTCTCCTGGCTGCCTTTGGAAGACAGTTTCTTCCTGTTTGCCTTCAGATTAAGATACAGAACTCTAAGGTCCTCCAGCACCATGTCTGCTTCCATGCTTCCATGCTTCCCACCATGATGATAATGGACTAAATCTCTGACATTGTAAGCCAGCTCCAATAAAATGTTTTCTTTTATAAGAGTTGCCTTGGCATAGTGTCTCTTCCAGCAATAAAATCATAACTAAGACAGTACTTAGTACTTACACATTTGATCTACTTACCCCTGCAAGGCTTTCTCTCCAAACCAATCTCCCTTCCCTAAAGTTCTAAGAAAAACTGGGTCTTCACTTGGTGAGTCTTCTCGAGTGACATTCACCTACAAAGAGAGATGAGCATCTAAATAAGTGATTCTCAACCTATGGGTCGCATTGGGGGAATCACATATTAGATAACATGTTAGGATTCATAACAGAAGCAAATTACCATTATGCAGTGAAGTAATTTTATGGTTGGGGGGTTCACCATAACATGTGGAACTGTATTAAAGCGTTGCAGCATTAGAACAGTTGAGAACCACTGAGCTAAATCAGCTGCATGCTTGCAAATTCTATGCTTTCCTAAGAATTTATCCTAAATATTTCATTACAGTAAATCTTCATTGCTGCTCCTGATTTTATTACCTACATAGAGGCAACCATTGTGATGAATTTAATGATATATCTTGTCAATGGTTTTCTTTTGGTTTTCAAGGATGTTTTCCTGTTGTTAGAAGAAATATAATTACACTAAATAGTACTTTTTTATTCATTCACTTCTTCTTTGATATATAGTAATGATATTAATACCACCTGTCATCCAGAAAATTTAAATAGTTAAAATTCACCTACCTGTAAAATACAATAAAGTCGAAAATTAATTTACTGAGACAAGCCAAGCACTTAAATACATTAAAAACAACATGCTTAGGCTTCTTAACCTAGACACAGGATGCCAATGACCAGAACTTTTATTACAAGTAAGAAAGTTTGTGCAAGTTTGTGAGAGGGAATTCAATTATTATTCTTCACTGATCCATTTGATTACTCCTCTGCACAGTGTTTCAAAGCATGAAAATTTGGTTTTGACCCTGGCAGTTATCACTAAGCTATATTATAGAAAGACCGATTTGCATGGTGATGAGGCTTTTATAGATGAAAAAAAAGACTCCTTCAGTGGGGAGTCTTACTTAAAGTAGAAGTTACTGGTCCCATACTCACAAAGGTTCTGATTCATTCATGTTAATATAAGTGGCTCAACTTCATTTCCTCTATTTGCATGATATCCTATTACATAAGTTGTATACAGCTTGGAAATTCTCCAGGTGAAGATGTAGGTCCAGTTATATTCCTCTATGTTATTACTATATTATCAAGAAAGGTTCTACAAATATTTCTATACTTGTTTTCAGGCACCAATGAGTAAGGGCTTCAGAAGGGTCAATGCTTACACAAGTAAAGAACAAGTTAATAAACTAAACATGCTTAGTTCTTTAGGTGTTGATTCTGAGCACAAATATCTATGTTCCACTGTCTGTGAATGAAAGTTCATAAAGACAGAGCTGTTGTTATGGCTTAGTACTTTAAGGTTGATTGTTGCCTTGAAGACTGGGGTTTAGGGAACATTTTCCTGATGGTAATGGAGGAAAAACAATTTGTTTCAGATTATATTTGGTTAAGATGATATCCAGTTACTCTTTTTGACTATTTTTCTATTGGATGGACCTGTTGCAAATTCTTGTGGACATGTTTTTGAGAGAACTACATTTTTGTTTCTCTAGAATAAATAAAATATGAAGCTAGTGGACCATATGGTAAATATTTATTAACTTTTTAAGAAGTAGCCAAATTGGTTTTCAGAATATTTTAATTTTTCAATCTTAGCGAATAATGGCTTAGAATTCTACTTGTTCACGCTTCACTAGAACTTGGTAAATCAACATTTCCTTCCGACTTAGAAACTCTACTAAGCATGGAGCTCTGTCTTGGGCTCATTGCTAAGATTTGTATTTTTATTCACTTTTAATGATAGGTGTCGATGAACTGGGTGTGTATGTGTGGGAGGAGTTGAGGGAGGCAGTTATGTGTGTGTGAGAGAGTATGTGTCTGTACAAGCTAGAGCCATAGGATCCCTTAAAGCCGAAATTACAGAGAGCCACATGATGTGGGTACTGGGAACCAAACTCAAGTCCTCTCCAGGAGCAGTATGCTCTCTTGACAATGGAGCCACCTCCCTAGTCCCATATCTTAGGAACTTTAATTTGAAATTTAATAACCCTGTTTCCATTTCATAATGTTTCATTACAGAGAGGTAAGGTGTTAGTGTAACACTGCTGGAATTATTTACAGAATCCTTTGATACCTTCTCTCTCTGTTAAAAACGCCATGTTCCATCTGGTCTGCACCTGTGCCTAGAACATTCATAGGGCGCCAGCTCTGCACCCAATCCCCTAAAACCCAGAGGAAGCTGGACTCCCAGGAGCTCTAAAATGCCCAGGATTATGGGTATTTAATATGGGGAAGAGGACATGTTTGTGTTTTTTTCTGCAGGATGCTGAAGGAGGATGGTGACTGCCAGAGAGATGGGTGATACATGCTGGGACAAAGAATGATGCTGACCTGTGAGCTTGCTGAGTACCGTGACAATGGTGACTGGGAAGCTGTAGTGGACGTATGTTCCTGACCCACCTTAGCTTACCTATACTCCTAATGGTACAAGCTGCCTTGCCTCAAGTTTTTAGAGCTTGTAGAACAGAGAATCAAGAAGAAAAGTTATTATGATTCTTGTATTTTCTTAAATGTGACCAGTTATTTAGATTCAATCATATACTGGTCTAGAAATCAGTCCAATATTGGAAATAACAGTCTTCATTTGGAAGTCTCATTCTGAACATTTTCAGAGACATATGTGGATATTAGATGCAGTTCTCTATGATGTTATGTTAGCAAGAGATAAAGTTGGGACAGGATCTGGATTTCAAACAAGTGTTAAGGCTTTTTTAATTGTCAAGTTAAAAATACTTTTGTTTCTTCTACAGTATTTAATGTAAGATACATTGATTGTACACTTTCTAATTGTGTTAGTGTTAAAGTGTCAGTTACGGAGGTCTATCAACTGGCTTTTGTTTTATTGTCCTGAGTATCACAGAACCTTGGTCTTCTGAAAAAACCTTGCGAGTACTGGAAGAAGTGAGTGAGGCTTTAAGCAGAAGCAAGAGGGTAGTGGGCTTGATTATTGCTGGTATAACGGCTTTAATTACATTAATTGCTAGCACCACTACTCTTGCAATTGCTTTGACACAGGAAGTTAAGACAGCTACTTTTGTCAATCATTTAGCAAAAAATGTTACTAATCTGTTGAATATACAAGAAGATTTAGATAGGCATTTGGAACAATGGATTGATGCCATTTATCCTATTCAAATTCTTGGAAGGAGGTTCAGAGTTTAAGAGTAAGGAGCCATCTTGAGTGTTATGCCAAATACCATTGGATTGGTGTTAGTTCTAAAATTTACAGTGGTCGTCATTATAATTAGGAAGAAGTTTAAAGACACTTGCAGTATATTTGGCATAATTCTAACACCTCTCTGGATGTTTTAACTTTGCATAGTGAGCTTATGTATTTAAAGAAGGCTGCTCTGCTGAGCATTGATGTGGCAGATACTGCTGATAAAATTACTAATGGCCTGAGGTCAGCATTTTCATTTTGGTCAAGCTTCAAGAATAGCATATATAACTTGATCATGCTAGCCCTTTTTGGCCTGGGAATACTATTATTCCTGCTCATCATTTTAAAGCTTGTCTTTAACAACATCAACATGTTGGCAGCCAAAGTACATGACTTGAAACTGAAAATGGACCCCAGACAGAGTTATTAATTTAACAGGCTGGCAATCCAAGGACAGGTAAGATTCTGCACAGAGCCTTACCAACCTAAGACAGAAGTGTATTGCTTTTGTTAATGCACACTCCATGATGGGTAAGGAAAGCATTCTTGTCAGAACTACCTAAGGCAGGCTCAGTCCTGTTTATGAAATAAAAAAGGGGGGAGAGGTGGAGAGCTTTTGGGGCTGCTTGGCAGGAATCTTACATGGGCCAAGGACATGGAAATGGGCTGTTTGGCAGGAATCTGACACTGACCAAGAACAATGAAGTGGGCTTCAGGCAGGAATCTGACATTGACCAAGAACAATGAAGTGGGCTTCGGGCAGGAATCTGACATTAGGCTAGAACAAAGAAGTAATTTCAGGCAGGAATCTAAATCTTAGGCTAGAACAAGGAAGTAGGCTTCAGACATGAAGATTACTTTGGGCTAGGACAGGGAAGCAGGCTCAGATATTTTTGTCATCCTGATAAGCCCTTAGAAACGGTGATAATGGGAGTGTTCACAGAACTTGTTTATTGCCTTACTTGTTCTTTGACTATCGATGTTTATTTTCTTGCTTGTTCCTTGACTATTTGCACCTACTGTATTGCTAGTTCCTCAACCTAGAACTGACCTTAATGCTTGCATGTAATTAAAATGGTATAATAGCAAAAAGGAGGAGGAGAGATGGGATACGGGTTTTCTACGGAGGGAAAATGGGGAAAAGGGAAGACATCTGAAATGTAAATAAATAAAATATCCAATAAAAAATGCCATGTTCCCAGAGAACAGGAGCATGCCAACTAAAAAATACAGAATAAATTTACTTTCTGAGTTAGACATTGCTGCTGTAATCACTGAGTCCCAAATTTTAGAAAAAAATATCTGTACATTTCCTTTAAGAGATAAAAAATAAGTTTTTAAAAATGTATACTGTTTCTCTTTTGTGTGCATGTATTCAGAATAAAATATAGTTTACATTTAGATAAACAGAACTAAACAAGGGGAAATCCATTTCTTGCTGTACAGTCACTGTAGTGTGTCTCCTATCAAATATCATTTTCTTTAAAGAGACAATTTCTATTCAGCACTGTGGTACTTTGAGTATCAATGCCCTATGTAGGCTCACATGATTGAATACCTGGTCCCTAATAGGTGAAATGGTTTGGTAAAGATGAGACAGTGGACTATTGTTGAAGGAAATCTGTCATTGGGGTCTAGTCTAGGGGTTTCAAAAGACTTGGGCCATCCTTAGTGTCTCTAATTTCTCTGCCTCTAAACTGACAGATGAATCTGAGCTCTAAGCTGTTCCTACTGCCATGTGTTTGCTCTGTCATCATGGAATCCAACCCTCTAAAACCATAAGCCCCAAATTAAAATGTTTTCTTTTACTGTTTGCCTTAGTAACAGTAACATAGCAATATATATGTAGCTGAGACAAGTGGTAACAAAAAAAGTATCTTTGCCAGAACAGATGTGAGGGCTCAGTGAGCAGAGGAACCTGATTATTTGAGCTCAATCCCTGGGACCCACATCATGGAAGGAAAGGACCAACCCTCAACTCCCAACCACTGCAAGTTGTCCTCTGACCTACACCACACACACACACACACACACAGTGACACATGAATCATGCATCTCCCCCTCCCACAAACACTTTCACACAGAATAAATGAAAATATAATTTTTGGAAAAAGTACTTATAAATTCATGGGAATGAAGCTTATGTTGGTTTACCTGTAATAAATAAGTTCTATAAAATTCTAATTTTATAGCATATTTACATTAGAACCACAGCTTACTCTTTGCTTTCCTGTTCCACACAGTGGAGACTAGTGTAATTTTATTGTATCATTATCATAATTAGTATAATGAATGTCACAATTGTCAGAGTTGGGCATCATAACAAATAATGTGTATGAGCGGAGGAACTAAGAAAAATTCTGTAGGTGGTTTAGAAAAAAATTGACTGGGCAAAGGAATCTAATATATCATGATGATTTCTCAGTTTGTAGGATTGCACCGAAGTACTGCCAGAGTAATTGCCTCCAGGGGTCTATCTCCAAGTGCTTCTATTTATACATGGTACAAAGCTCATAACACAGTACCACTAACACACCTGTTTTCCGCTAAAATGGGTTACAAACTTCCACTTCCTTCAGGCAATACAGGCAATTTGCAGTAAATGGGACACTCATAAATGACTGCAGGGTGTCCTTCCTATTGGCTAAGTGTAGCCACATTTTGGCAGCAAAGACTAAGCAATTTGGAAAGATAAAGCAAAGCCAGACTCCAGGTTAGAACATCCTCCTGTGAACCTTGTATGGCTAATAACCATGAGGATTTTTATCTCCCTGATTCTTTAACTGGTGTTAGCTAACAAAGAAGACAGTAAGTAACAAAGTTTCCCTGTCTGCTGTGCAAACCATAGTGTGTTACCATTTTCTTATCCCCTAACACTGGAAAATGCAAAAATGATTTTAAGAATAACTGTGTTTGGACATTAAAAATATTAAATTTTTATTTAGTGTGTGTGTGTGTGTGTGTGTACATGTGTGGGTAGATATGCATATGCCCTAGTTCTAACGTGTCCAAGTGGAGGTCTGAGGACAATTTGCAGAAGTTGATTCTCTTTACCATGTGGGTCCTAGGCACTGAACTCAGGTCTTTGGCCTGGTTATAAGCACCTTTTCCTATTCAGCTTTTGTCACTGGTTTCTTACGACACCTGTTAGGAAACCAGTCTATGATATATATTTCTATATTAGGCTTCCAGATATTAATCTAATGAATAGATATGATTTAAAAATGTGGATATTATTGTGTAATATTGATTCAAAATTAGCATACAAGAATCACCTAAAATCTAAGTCACTAAAATTTAGAGTCTTCCTCACTTCCTGGTTACACCATCTCTGTAAGCATTCTGATGTGAGTTCTACAGCCCTAGAGTTAGGCATTTCGTGCAAATATTAAGAAATGAGTTCACTTTACAAAAATGAAACAGGCATGTAAGTCTTCTCTATCTGCCTTTCCTTCACTATCATCAACACTGATACACAGAGATACTCGTTAAGGATAACTTAAAAAGAAATGTTAGGTTCAAGTATTTGACTAATGAGGTTAGAGAATTGGTCTAAGTAAGTTTATTTAATTTCATAGTTCAAAAGAAAGTATTATAATAGATTCACATAGATTAAAACCTAAAATAATGTAAGAATACATAATCACTCATAAACATGCTCATAACTGTTTTTATCCCTCCTCCTATACTTTACCATTTTTAATAGTTTCTTAGCTTTCAATTAACATTCTCCATGAAGCTGCAATACAACATACATATATTTACATTAGTGTTACCCTTAGAACATTCACTCATTTGCCTAAGAAAAGTAAAACAAGTAAATTTTACTGAAGATTCAAATTAAGGCCATAGATTTTAAGGGCCAGGTATTTCATTTTAGGAATTTTGCTGTCCTTAAAGACTAGATAGATTGTATTGTATTGTATAATTTTTCTGATGGATGTCTTTCTGTTTATTAAGACTTCTCAGTAGCATCTAGTGTCATGGTTCTAGACACAAGGTTAATTGCCTTCTTTTCTTACATCCTACTTTAGGAGACCCATTTACAGATGAAGAAGGGGCAACTCACACAGCACAAGACTCAGTGCATACATTCCTGCAATGTGTGGATGGCTCAAGCTTACCTTCCCTTTGCTGATGATGAAGAAGGTGTCTCCTCTTGCACCCTGCCTGATGATATATTCTCCATTTTCATAGTGGGTCTGAAAAATAGGAATGGGAACATAACACAAAGACATTGAGAAAGGAATCATGTGCCAACCAGAACTGTTTTCAGACACTAAGCTCTATGGATACAGTCATGCTGACAGAATTTGACCCATGTTTAGAATGTATCATGGTTTAAGAATGAATAACAGTCTATTAACACAGTAATGTGGAAGCTATTGCATCTATAATATTCATTTAAAAACCTGTGGTGAGTTTTCATTTTCCTCGTTGATTATATTTATATCCTTAAGTTCATCATTTCAAGTGTTTGACAAAAATTATTTCTCCTATCAAGTAAGCATGAAGCAAAATAAGACTGCTAATTAAGTTCATATTCAGATATTATTTTGTCATTTTTGTTTGCTATTAGTAGTTTCATAATAGCAAACTTTTTTAAAAAAGGAAATTACTGTGACATACAGAGATCTTTACGTACATCCAGGGGAGCCTTTAGTGGGGGTTAGATGGCTTTAAATACTTTTTAGGGTACCACTTCATCCCTTAATAATCTTACTTGAGCAATTAGCATTTGGCCTCATTAAGCAGAATGCTATAATTTCGTGACCGGAATTCAGGTCCAAGATATGTCTAGCGTAAACTACCAGACAGAGGAGGAAGTAAAGCTAAAAGAGAATTATTATAATCAGTGGGCCAGCATCCGGAGGAGAGCCTCAGTGCTAGGTCTATTCCCAAAGTGACGATTATAATCCTGTAATGAACAAAACCAACTCTGTAAGGAGAGGTGGGAGAAAATTTACTGTTTGGTCAGGAGTCAAAATGAGTCTATGCCATCTGGTCTTATATTCCTCCGCAGCTTAACAAAGGAGCTATACCTTGATAAGGAAGATATTACCTTATACTCTGCTTCATGGTATGCACACAATATCCATTAAGCTTTTGGCTGTAATTTCTCCTTACACATCAATGTTATCTGTCTTAAAACATTCTATCCTAAAGTTGCCTTCCATTAATACCTGCCACTGAAAGATACCTTCTTATCTCTAAGCACCCAGAACATTAACATAGTACCTAAGCTGGTAGCACTTACTAATTTTCAATCGTACATAATTCTTTTTCTAGTAACAATTTTTTTAAGTAACAAAGTCCTTCCTTATTCCTTCTCCCTACCTCCACTAATAGATGCCACAAACAATCTGGTGTGTGCCTTTAAAGACTATTTTCTTATGTTCACACACATAAATATATGCATGTATGTATATATCTGTATATATGCATACAAATAGTGGTTTCTGCAGTAGGGGAGATGGCTTAGTGGTTTAAAGAGCATATTGCTCTTGCAGATTTGATCTCCAACAGTCAGATCAGGCAGCTCACAACCAAGCTTATAACCAGCCTCAGGGTCACCTATGCCTCTGATCTCTGTAGACATCCTCAAACACAGGTACACACTCGCAAACAGAGACACAGTTAAAAATAAAACAACTTTAAAAGTTTCTACGTGAAATTAAAAGTGAATGCATGTGAACAGATTTTTTCCATTTAATAAGATCATCTTTTCAATTCTCATCTCTTGGTGTTCTCTGTTGCCTGTCTAGCCAAGTAAAGCATAGTCCTGCCTCTACTGCGGTGATATGATAGGAAACATAGTCAGGGTTTTAAGTTGTATGAATCATCTGAGTATCTTAATATTTCATCTGGATTTCTGTTAAAGTGGCCCCCACAATTGCCTTATCTAATATTTGAGTTCACCTATACAGACTTGCACTAAACATAAGCTCATAAAACACAGGTATCCAGAGGAGCCTATGGGGTAGAGACGAAACGTATGCTAGGTTTGGAAAGATAACACTGTGGTGTCACAGCATGAAGATCCTAATCATTATGTTATTCTGAGATGCTCAGTTGCACTTGAGGGGAAATGAGTAGGCATCCTGACAATTTGAGACTCTCTCCAATTGTGTGAATCAAATGCCAGAAAATTCAGTGTGTTATAAAGACCATTTTGTAGTTCTTCCTTTTGCACATTTCAAATTGAATCTCAGAAATATACAGAACTAAAGGCAGAAAACAGCATTCAGTTTCCTTTTAAAAACATTTCCATATTTAATAGAATAAAAACCGTCTTTCTTATCATGGCCTGTACTATTGTCAATGGTCTGCTCAATGCTGCAGGTTCCAATCCCTTCCTTTAAATACTTTGGCACTCAACCTGCTGGCTCCCCAGGTCAGTTCCTCAAATGTTCCATCACCAGATTTACAGACTGCCAGTGCTGTATCAGACTGCCATTCTGATGTTCCTCCCTGACCTCTCATGTGATCATCTTCATCATCATCATTTCCACCACACATGTGGCTCAGCTAAGTTAGGTTTCTTATATATATCACATTATATATATATAGGTTTCTTATATATATCACATATCACATATATATATATATATATATATATATATATTTCATATATCTGTATGAGAAACATAGATAGATAGATGGATAGATAGATAGATAGATAGATAGATAGATAGATAGATAGATGCTCTTGTAGTGCTTCATAACTCATCACCATTTTGAGCTTATATGTCTGCATGATCAAGAACTCTTGGGAGTATGGAGATTCAACCTTGAAGCCAACTTATGGCTAGCACCTTAGCTACTAGACTAATGTGCTGAAGAAGAGGTGAAAATACCCGATGGTGCTTCTCAGGGTTGAGGTTGATACAAAGAAATTATAGGAAGGGGTCTTGAAAAATGGGCACAGATGTATCTTATTAAAGGAGTTAGTGGAGTTGTTCCCATAACCAAAAGTGATTCCTTGCAGCTCTGCATTCCTGGGGAATCTAATGGACCCACAAAATCTATAACTCCATCTGGGAATAGGTATCACCTTACTCAGTTCAGTTCTCTAAAAGAATTGTGAAGTTTGTTCAGGGGGCTGCAAAGAGCATCTTTTATTAATGGAATAGAAAACGCTGAGTACAGCTCACATAGTAAGGATGCTCATAAACTGTAGAAGGTGTGTGTGTGTACATGAATATTTATCAGACACTAAACTCTGATATGAACAGCAAGTGCTATTTGATTTTTTAAAAATATTTTTCTTTCTTTACAAAAGAAATTTTAAAAGTGAGGTAGCTTGACTTTTTATCATATCACCTTAAAATTGTATTGGTAGTAAAAATGATTACAGTGAATTTTCTTCTTTTTTCTTTAACGATTTCACACTGAAAGGGTACATAGAAGGATTGAGGGATCAACCTTTTTTAGAAGGAAATATAATCAGTGTTTATGTGAAAAACACTGCCTGGGTTTACTTCCCTCTGCCCTGCCCCCCTGCTCTCTTGTTTAATCTCTTCAAGCCTCTATCATATCTTTTCTGATATAATGTAATCATATATACTGATACTTCATACTTTTTCCAGGGAAAGAAAGTGTCTACAAGCTCATCTGTTTCCCAACACCGAGCACTCTTGAGTTCCTCAGAATGGAGATCACACCATTTTCCACTAAGACTTTCTAGCACAGTCAGAATTTATGATTCAAAGACAACAGTTGGCCCAGCAGTAGCCTGTTGGGCTGGCTGAATCCTTACCCTGAATACCAGACAGAGGAGGAGAAAGTCTGAGCGAAAATTCCACAGATGCTTGGATTTGCTTTGATGTTCTTTGGTGACTCTATTCACCAAATGGATTTTCAATCTCTTGTTTTTCATTTCACATATTTTTGATGTGGACATTTTCGGATAGCATAAAGATTCAGAGAGACATCAAGGAAGACCTAAAAAAATGCTGGAAATCTCTTAGAGGAGCAGGTCCACAAAGCCCATTCATTCCACAACAGAACGAAATCATTTATAGAGTAGACAAGCGTGCATTCTCCTTCTGCATAATTAAACTATAACTCAAGTTTAACAACTTGATCTATAAAGGCAATTAGCACCAGCAGGACTCGGAAAAAGTCTGCCTTGACAGCATGTGAAATGTATCTTGGGGAAGCAAACAAAGTACTGTCTGAGGCTTGCCATCTGAAAAATAAATACTGTTTGAATTTTCTACCAAAATAAATGCAAAGAGGAAGAAAAGATTAATCATCTTCTCAGAAACTCTATCGCCATCAAACTGAGTATAATTTACTCAATATTTTACTTATTTGGAAAATAAACATTTACATCTTTATTTAACAAAGTACCACTTAGCTTAAAGGGTATCTTGAGCCACCAAGAACAATATAGCCAGCAAAGCAAAGAGAAATTAAATCCCAGAGGTGGGGAGTGAGCCCTTTAGACACTTTGAGACTATGGCTCCTATGTTGCAGGTGGTTTAATTCTCTCTAGAATGTACTGAGAGGAATAGTGCTCCAGTTGAGGTTCCAGAATCAGGTGTAATCCTTCCTCCTGTTTTGACCCACAATGTGGCACAGAACCCCTGGACTCTCTGGAGAATTAAGTGTCATGAGTTAAGATGTGTGAAGCACACTATTAATCCCATAATCCAGGAGGTGAAAGCAAGTGTATTACCACTTTTAGGCAAGCCTTAGTTACATGGTGGATCAAGGGGCATACTGAGTCTTTATTTCAAGAAAAGAAAATGTAAAATTAGAAGCAAGGTGTAGGACCTGTAATCCCAGCACTCTGGAAGCTGAGGCAGGAAGAAGAGAACAAGTTTGAGGATACTCTGGGCTACATAGAGAGATCCAGACCAACAAGTGCTACACAGCAAGGCCTAGTCTAAAACAAAACGAAAGGTCAAACAAAAGAGATAAAGGATCCTCCAGGAGATAAAATTACTGTATTTACAGGAACCAATATCAATATATAATATTAAGCTTCTATCACTTTAAGGACACTTAATCAGGAAGGGCTCAGACTGACACAAGGTTCTAGAAAATGCTCTCTGAGATTCACAGGATGCTTCATAGTTTAGGAATGAGCTTATATAGTGGTTGAGTTTCTGAGAAGATTATTCTTTAGATGGAAAGAGATATTCCATTGTGTTAACAATTGTGCACGCCATTGAAGGAATGCCCTTTTGCCACCTCTACCTCTCATATGCTTGCAACAGTTACATGGCCTGATGAGACCAACACACAACAGACAATGGGCTGACATTTCAGTTCATGATAATCCATAGTCTTGAGGGAACTAATATATCTATCACATTAAAGGTTGAACAACTGAACATATGCTGGGCATATGTATAAAGCTGCTTCTTTTCCTACCAAGTTAAAGCTTAACATACAAAGTTTAACATACTTAGTATGTTAAAATTCAACAAGGTAGAGATACCTTGACAACCATCCTTACAGACCAGGACTTGCCTTCCATTCTGGCTTTGTTCAACCTCCTGCACCCACAAGCTATGTCATGGTGTCTCTGAATATATCCACGGCTACAAAGAAAAAACAGGATTTTTTGCCATCTGTCATCACTATTCATCCAGTGCTGCAAGCACAGGTTTTCATAATGTGGTTATTATTGAATATTATGGAATCCCTGGTGGCTAACTTATGGACATTTAAGTGGTATTCAAATTCCTGTGGGTTTATATTCCTATTTCTAACAAAGGATTTATTTTCTAAGAAATGATCAACTGGAATGTCACTAATTCTCATGAACACAATAGAACTAAACATGATGTCAATAAAAATTCACTCTATACTCCAAGGACAACTCATATCACGAAAGACAGTAGCTATTAGTAATGTAATGTTTACCACACACTAGACAATGTATCAAGGATATCTCCATCAGGAAAATGACAGTCTGAGTTTACATATTCATTTCTTGTAGAACAAAAGAGAAGCTTACATGGCTCAAATAATTGTCCAAGATCATGAAACATGTAGACTTATCAAACAGAATTTTAGAAACTGATGTTTACAGTTAGATTCTTACTGATTTTATAGAAAACGAATCTTTATAGCCTAAAACTCTCTGTCTCTATTTCTCTTCATTTATTTCTCTGTCTCTCTCTCCCTCCATCCCCACCTCCTTCCCTCTCTGTCCATCTGTCTCAAACACACACACACACACACACACACACACGTCTCTAATCTTATTATACTCTGCTCAAAATCCTTGATAGCTCGAACTTGAGGACAGCACCTTCAAACTCTTCGTTGGGACACTTTAGAGCCTCTGGGATCAATCACTGGTTTGAATTCTCCCCCTCTGTCCTTGAGTCATTCAAGCGCTGACATGTGTTCCCTGAAGCGCCGCATACCTGCTATTCCCTAGCCCTGAGATGTTCTTTAATGTCATATCTACTTACAGCACCTGCGTCTTTCCTAAGACCAGTCCTGATCCTCTGAATAACAATTACCACAGCACACTTCTGTATCACAATCGCAGCTCTTAGCATTCCATAGTTCATTATTACTCATTGTTAGTATATTTATACCTAAACGAGATTAAAATCCACGTTGTTTTATCTTTCAGCTCCAGCAATAAAAGCCACATTGCCTTTTCTATAAAAGGGTTCCACAATATTTTTCAAAACAGAATTAACTTAAACTTGCATCAAAGTACTTAGTTTATGATACTTTTCAAAACCCAAATATTCTTTCCAAAGTGGCTGGTATTTGAGACTGAATTTCATTTGGTAGCCTAGGTTAGAGGGAAGCCTATGGTATACACTTGGCTGACCTCAAATGCTTGGAAAGCCTTATACATCTGCTTCCAAAGTGATGGCATTACACAAGTCATCATGGCTGGATCATAAGTCATGAATATTCTAGACAAGGACATGCATTCTGTACTCATTCATTAATAAGGTATAAACAAATCTATTATAATATGTTAAAAACATATAAACATATTATATATAGATACAAAATATAAATTTATATCATTACCACAAGTGGGACCATAAATAAAAATATTGTCTTCATTTCTCAGATGAAATATGAGACTAAAATAGTTAGCTCTTTGCAACATCTGCATAACACCGGCTGTGGGGCAGGCCAAGGCTAAGCACACACCTGACTTATTGATTCCCTAAGAGCTTCAAATACAGTGTGGAGTTGTCTCACATCATGACATAGGAAGGATTTATGTGTATCCTAAAACAGGAATTAATTTAATTATTTTCAAGCCTATATATTTGGAGGAGAAAATCATTGGCATAATCTTTAAAAAAATTCTCAGGAATTAGTTTTCTTTATCTTACTTTGGTTTTGCCCGAGGATCTTGTTTGAGACTAAGTAAAGAGTTTGACAGCAATATCACATTATATAGCAATGATTAAAAACAATGCCACAAACACATGAAAAAATTAAATAAGGACTACAAGACCATAATATAGAATATAGAATATAAAATATAAAATATACCTTATCATTCTAAAATGGTATATGTTTCCCTCATAAGCAATTATATAATTCCTTCTTCTGTCTTAGCTAATTTCATTAAAATATATTTATACTGTCATAGTCATCAACATCTATATTTAATCTTTTTAGTTGACCAGGATTCATTACTGTTCACATTTATTTTTTATTGGTGTTATTCTGAGCCATTGTATGGTCATGCACCACAGACTGAGTGAGGCATGTAGACCTGATAGCCTTATCTGGTCCCTCTTATCACTGACCCTTCTTTAGTGACTTTGTTCCTTTCTTCTCTGCCAAAGCCATTAGCTCTGACTTGCTCTGACCTTCAATATTACTTTACTAGCAGTATCTCAATATGCCATTATCCTGAATCAGTTCGTCTCAATAAGCAATCAAGTGAACAGGCTCACATATAAAGGAATGCTTTTATGAGTTATAGCACAGAGAGGTACATTAGTGAAATCAGTCAACTTAAAAATGCCATAAAAAGTGTTTTGCTAGATGTATTATACAACATTAAACCTCCTTGACAGGGAGGGTTCAAAGAATGAGGTCCAGAAAAGTTGAATGATTAATAGGAGCCTTGTTGTGTGTAAGAGTTAGCAGAGAGATGCAAAGGTAGCTGTGGGAAGAGAAGAGAGGGAGAACAGATGCTTAGGGGCACAAACTAACCCAGTGACCACAGAGAATGATGACATTCTCAGGATTACCACGTCTTAAGAGGCAGCAGGTGACAGGACCCAAGGCTTAAGCACCAAGGTAACCTTAGATAGTCTGTCCATTAGCAAAATGAGCTACTTATGGGGTTGGAGATGGGAACAGCTTGCAGTAAGAAACAGTTCATACAGATGTGGGGCCAGGCATAGCAACTTCTCATGTATGTGTTGAAATAATGCTCACATTCCTCACAAACAAAGCAGGCTCAGTGAACAGTGACAAATGTAGCTCAGAAAGCAGGATTAATCCTGTATCATATTTCACAGGACAGATACTGTCTCAGTCACTGTTCCACTGCTGTGAACAGACCATGACCAAGGTAACTCTTAGAAAAAGCATTTAACTGGGAGCTTCCTTACCGTTTCAGAGGATTAGTCCATTATCATCATAGCAGAGAGCATAGTGGCAGACAGGCATGATGCCAGAGAATTAGCTGAGAGCTACATCCCGATCCACATGCAGAGAAAGAGAGAGTGGGGGACTGGCATTTGAAACCTCAAAGCCCACTCCCAAGGACATGCTAATCCTTCTCAAATAGTTCTACTCTCCCTCTCCCTCTCTGCCAACTAAGCATTCAAATAGAATAACCTTTGGGGGCCATTCTCAAGAGTCCAGAGTGCTAACCATTATACATGGAACGACTCCTTTGGGGGTCATTCCCATTCAAACTACCTCAGACCCCTGAAAGGAACTTGTCTCTGTATTCTCCAGACACTCACATGCCTGCTTTTAACCATTGATGGAATAGAAAACCACAAGAAAAGCAATATAGTTTCTACCTTTTGCATTTTGTTAATGTCACTAGGGATAGTTTAAGAGTCTCACTGTCTTAAATTGATATGTAGAGCTTGGTCTCAGTGTATACTGAGGTTCCTCAAGCAATTTCAATCTCTACTCCCACCTAAGGACCTCAAGGTTAAGCCAATGGTCAGGCAAGTGAGGGACTCATAAATAGCTATTTCTTCCACAGAACAGGGTTGGTAAGATGTTGATAATTCACCCTTCTGTCAACTGACTCGGCTCGAGCATATTTCATAGGTCTTCTGTTTTATCTTCTGACAAAGGCCCCGTGCTTCACACAGGAGCTATTGATTTCTCTCAAGAATCCCTCTGTGTTCCCTGAGGTTGCTATACAGGAGATTTCTGAGGCCAAGCAAGAAGCCAAGTGAGACTAAATCAGTCTATATGAGATTCATTAGCAGGCACATAAATCCAGAGTGAGAAGAGACAGTGTGGGTGGCAGAAAATGGAATAACTCTTTTCTATTTTGGAACAATGTGATACTGGTTTTCAGGTTCTACTCACTGGACTGGGAGGACAGGACTCAGGGATACATACCCCCTCCCAGCACATCAGCAGCATAGGAACAAACAAGCACCTGGGTCACAGAACATAGTTTCTGTTCTTAATGGTACTTAAAATTCACATAGTTCCTGATTTTAAATCACTGTCCTTGTAAACAGCAGTCAATTTTTGTAGCCTGATAATTCACTGTAGAGGTCCCAGCTGCAACAGTAAGTCTGGATTTTCTTTTACACTTGTTTAAGCAATATTTTAACACTGCTGCTAATTTCTAACAAGTCCTTACCAAGGACTAGCAGCTGAGTTGCACCAATATTCCAGAATCATGGAAGTTGTGTCAGTTAGATAAAGTTGAAGGTAATAGTCTGTAGGGTTTAATATCTCAAAACCAATTCTAGGCAGACGCTTACAATTTGCTGAGGCAAACACATCTTAGGGCAAAAGTAAACTGTTTCAGAAGAGTACATCTGGGATCTATTTAAAACAGGCACACATTTACAAAGAGCCCAAAGTAAACTTCAGGTACAAATCACACAGCACAGCGAGAGAAAACTTTTCATCCCCTCCCAGAAGTTATGCCTAAGGGGATGAATGCTCACTGAAAAGGAGCTGGCAATAAACTCATATTTTCCACAAATTGTATAACTCCAGAGGAGGAATACCAAGGAAAAAGGCAAGCAGAAAGGTCATTTACCACCTACCTTCTCTTATAGTACACAGACCCACACAACCCTGGAGGGTAAAGGCTTGCAGTTTTAAAGGGCTCTGTTCTCAGAATGTATTTGGTGAAGTAATAGAATACACAGACAAGAACTGCAAATGAACAGCAGAAAGGGAAAACCTTTACTGATGAGAACGTTTAACTCTAGTCTGTTTTACCTGAGTGTCTTATTCACAAATTCCCATTGCAAACTTCCAAATTGCTTTTCTGTGAGACTGGGAATTAAAGCCAGAGAAGCCAGTGATGTATCACCGAGCCAAAACTCTAGCAAAGCTTGGTTTCTATGTTTGTTCCTTCTTTTCTCCCACTGAATACAATATTTCCTTCTATTTACAGAGTTTCATGATATGAGAACAATAAGTACTCCAACTGTTTATTATCTCTGTATATTTGTTAGTAATGACACGAAACATTCACAACCATCCCTGTCCACTCTAAATCATGAACTCCATCCCGTGCAATGCAAGCTAGATTCTAAGACTATATGAATTGTATATAAAACAAAGAATATATTCTATAAATGAAACCTAATAGGGGAATCCTAAGGAAGATCAGCTATAAATTCTGACCCTCTCAGATTGCTTCCTTCTTTATGTTATTAAAATTGATTTAATGGCTACTTCCCCTACTCATGACCTGTATGTACCCTCTCTCCCATCTCTTCTGTTTTGCACAACCTACTCCTGAAACCAAACTGAAATGTTCAGGCATGATAATCTGAAGTTCTTCCAGCCCTTGGACCACACAGCTGAATCAACAATGGCTCCTCCCACCACTCTCCTTTAACCGGGTACCAAATGTTTACATGTTTACTGCTGACAGTTTACATTCTTGGGCATCTGCTTGTTGTACCTCTTTTTTTGTTTCATTGTCATTAACAGAGGATATCCTTTTTGTCCCTTTGTTTCCTTCCAGTCTTTCCCACTTTAATCTATCTTGTATTGATGGAGGAAAATCTACTAGTACCATATGTAAGAGCTAACAAACATTTTCCAACTGTTTTCCATTGTGTACAAAGGAAATACAACTCTTAAAATGGTATACGTGCTCCTTAAAAAGTTAGCCAATGAGTTTATCAAATTTTGTTTCCCTTACAAACCATATACTGGAAGTCAGCAATACCATTTTTTGTAGATTGCTATCATGTTGGGACTGAGGTTTTGTACCTCTAAGTTTGTACACACCCCTTCATCTCTGTGGCCATTTCTTAATTGTGTGTGTTTTATAAAACCCTGTACCTAGTGATGGTTCTGTGCTTCTTGGTCTGTGCTTTCTTCCCATTTTATTCCTTTCTAGATTCACTAACACTGACTTGCTCCCTCTTTGTTCATCCAGAGTCTAGCCAACTATGAATCTGCAGATGATTCTGACCAACAAGCTGTGTATTATGCATGATCTGGGGTGCACAGCATTGCTAGTGTTCATTAGTCAGTCAAAACTATTTATGATGCATGCTATCGAGCACTTGGGGATCAATGCTGAAGACTCAGTTCTTGTTTTGATGAGAAATTAAATTCAGTGGAGACATAAGAGCAATGTCAATAAATTATAATAGAAAAGACTTTTGGAGCTCTTACCATACGCTAAGCAGTGTAATTTTATATGTATGATCTCATTTAACCTCATAATAATATTGAAGGGCATATTTTATTATTAAACCAATTTTAAAAACGTAAAACCACAAATAACTCAAAAACTGAAACAATGAAGGTCAAACCACACATAGATAAAACTGGATATATCATAATACATTTCAGCTGGTAAATACAGCATATTAACACACACACACACACACACACACACACAAACACTCCAAAAACAAAAATAAAAAACCTTCTGATTTACATTCCATCTCCAATTTGGCCTTTGTGGAAACTGAACTCCTGAGATACTGAAGTGCAAGTAACAGGTCTATGAAACGGAACTTCCCCTTAAGATTACTTGGTTCCTCAGATCCAAACGTGTCAGTCATAAGCAAGAAGATGCCCAGGCACAAGGTAACTGCATTGACTAATCTAAGGAAGATAAACCCATTTTAGATAAATCACACTGTTGTTAGGAAAGGCAGCTCCCTCTAATGATTTACCTAATTCAAATGGTTCTGTGGGGTCTGCTATTATCATATTTGTAAATCACTGAAAGAATTTACAAGTCATATATACAGTGTATAAGATGTACTAATGAAGATGACTCTCACATTCCTCTCAGGTTGCCAAGATCGTAGACTGTTACTATGTCCCCTATTCTCCCTTTCCTGTAAATGATATAAAGCTAGCAAATGTAAACATTTCCCTATCCTTTTGAGAATTAAACCTTCTGCTAGCCTCTGGCCAGTGTTAGATCTCAGGAACAATTCCCAAGCACTGAGGACCCACCCCTATGAAAAGCAATAAATAATGAAGGAAGAGAATGTGCCAATCTCCTCGTCTCTGTAAGAAGGTAGGACTCTACTTTTGACAAACGCAAATAGCAGCCATAGAAGGACTAATCCTGTTCACCAAATACATCTCACAGTTATTTAGTACTTTTCCATTACAACTTGCTGCATGATTCAAAACACAACCACCTTTTATGGAGTGTTCCTCATTTTTCTACCCTCTTGGAACAGTATTGAAAATGTCCTTGTTGCCTGGTTAATTGTCTAATGCATCTTTTTGTGGCAGTGCTAAACATAAAATCATTAACAAGGAGATATGCCACCAGTACTTGTGATTTTTCTATTGCTGTGAACAAATATCTGACAAAGAAGAAAGGATCCGTTTTGGCTCATGCTTGCAGTAGAGCCCATCATGGCAGAGACGCTATGGCCATGAAAGCGTAAGCCCAAATGTTCGCAGCTTCATGGGCCAGAAAGCAAAGGCAGGAGGAACTAAGGCTAGACTATGACCTCAAGGCCTTCCCCTAAACATCTACTTCTTCCAGATAAACCCAACTTTTCAAAGATTCCAATATGAGTTCACACACTTGAGTCTGTGGAGCACAGTTTATATATAAAATATAATATCAATTCCTCATATATAGAGGAGAATAGAGAAAGCTAGGTTTTATTTCACAAAGTTCAAAAGGTCCAGGTATTGTTCTTCCTGCTTATATAGAGCTAATTTGGTACAAAGGATCATGTAAGTATCAGGAAATCTGGCATATTCTGTTCGTTTTAGAAAAAAAAGATAATACATTCTGTTTTGATGACAACAAGAATGTGCTTTGTTGATGTGTGAGAGACATATTTATTATCACTGCAATAAAACTATTTTTAGTCGACTAAATTCATCTTATAATCACGTTCATTATGCTTGGTGGAGCACAAGTATAATCCCAGTGCTTGTTAGGTAGAAGCCAGGGAACTGAGACTTAGGGCCAGCCTTGGCTACATATAGAAATATATGACTATTTTGGGCTACATGAAGCTTTTTCTGAAGAAAAAAAAAAAGAAATGGTTAAAAGTTATGTGCTTCACTGGTATGCATACTAAGAAGAATTAACTTTGTTTTTTTAAATGTTTTCAAAAACACATCATGAGTAAGTGCAGCTGCTTGCTCAAACGTTAAGTTATTCATACCAACACAAATGGCAGAATTTGGCCATATTCTGTATTTCATGAGCTATTGATGGGTTTCAAAGTTCAAGATTTAATAATGCTTTCATGCTTCATGTCACATTCCGTTTGAGCTCTACTGAACTTGAAATGACAAATTGAATTTGATATAACAAAAATATTGTGTTGAACTAAGCAAACCATTTCTTATTATATGTAAGAGGAATTTTTCCCAGAAAACAGCAAGGAGATCAGTTATAGCTCAAAGTCTTGACAAAAGATACTTTTTTAAGTTCCTGGAAGCCCAAACCAAAAGTACGCACAAGGCCATTATACAATTGAGAAAGTGTGCTCTCTTATAATTGTAGAAACAAAATAAGCACAGCTGGCTTGTTATGAAAGTATTTTTTTTCTAAATGTCTATTTCCTCTGCTCAGCATCTCAAGAGACCCCTTAAGCGTTGTCCTATGACCTCGACATCTTTCTCCATAGCTCCATATGGCTCCACTTCTCTGCAGCCCTGACTTCTAGGTTCAGACTCAATAGCCTGATTCACAGCATGTGAATTGAGAAGCACTTCTGAACTGACACACCTGACTTTGTTCTTTCCTACCCTGCCTACTGCTGATCAAGATCATCTCTCTCCTCTTTGCTTTACTTAATATTTACTTCTAACCCTCTGATCTTGTAGCAATCCCCAGCTTCTTTTTCCTTGGCATCCTGTTAGCCACATACCTGTCTGTGCTACTTTTAAAATCTGGCTCTAATCCATTTCTTTCTTATAAGGGTCTTGGTCCAATTACCAACAAGCCTTGCTCCACTTCAATCCACTTCCGGTTTCACGGTCTCCTCATCGACTATTCCAACTGCCCCCGCTATACATCGAGAATGCTGGACCTGAATAGCCCTGCTGAAATCTACCCATTATGTACCCTGAGGCTGCTGAGAAGGACGAAAGGGCATCTGCTTCCTTCTCACAAACCACTAGACCCTTCCTGCACTTTCTTTTCTCCAGTCACATTAACCTTTTATTAATTCTTCAGTCAAGCCAAGCTTCCCATTCCTTAGGCCAGTTATGTTTCAGTTTGACTGAAATGTCCCCTCTTCCTCCACCTTCCTTCCGAATTTACCACCTGGCTACTCTAAGAAGTGAATTTAAGGCTTTACTCAAGTAACTGCTGACATGAAGAACTGACATCCCTTCCTGCTATCCCCTCACCTCTTTCCTTCTCTTCATCTCTTTATTCTGTGTTTACCCCAACTTGCTAGGGTTCGAATTGCTTTGTTCTTCAGTGTTTTAAGTTTTTCTTTTACTCTCTAGCACTCAGGCTACAGCTGTGCTTCATATTCTTCTCCACCCTCCATCAGAACAGAAGTAGCAATAGAAGGGACTTTTTCTTACCCTTGGGACCTATGTAGATAAAAATAAAAGATTAAAAATATTTGTGGAATAATTGTAATTTTCACACTCCGTGAGACTTAAGAGATATCACGTTTTCTATACACCAGTAGTTTTCTCCAATAACTACACTTTCTTAATTTCTGTGCCAGCTTTCTAAACAAATGACTATAGATTCATTCCTGAAGCATCTCTCTCTGAGCACAGACTGCACCCCACCTGGTTCTCCATGCTTTCTTTCCTCCTGGCTCTATCTCACTGCTGCCAGCAAGCTGATCAAATATCACTTATAGTATTCTGCCTGAATACTCATAGAGAAGGGGAAAGAAGAAAAAAACAAAGCAGAAATAGCAAGAATGGATTTACGGAAACAATGCCCTTCCCCACTGTTGGCAGAGAAGAACCAGAATATTCAGGTTCTCGGGCTGTCCTGTTCGCTTAGACTCGACAAGGGCTTCCCTATCTCAATTATTCTTTGAAATATTTTTCTCAATTTTCCTTCTTTGATTTGAAGCATGAAATCACATTTCCCATTCTATCACCCAGCATGCTCTGTGCTCCAAAGAAATCAAAAAACCAAACTCTTGCCTTTTCCTAAAGAAAAAAAGATCCTGCCTCTACCTCACTTTACAGTGTGTCTTTACTGTGTCGCCTGATGTCAACATTAAAGGAATTCTGGTAGGCATTTTCTAGACAGTGAAAGCACCCCTTCCTCCTCGAGTAGTCACTTGACCCCTACTCATCATTCCCAGTACATTCCTAAGAAGTCTCACCCCTCTTCCTTGAATCACTGCTCAGTCCTTACTGGGTGTGGATTGGCTTTCTATTTTAAACATGGCGGACTCTACTGTTGTATCACTCAACAAGAGCCTTATAGGGAAGAACTGCAGCTCCCTCATATCTTTAAATCTTAATGTGATCTTAGAGAATGTAATATTTGCTGTTTCCCAGCTCGTTGTTGTTATACTAAGAGTAAAGACACATGTGATGACTGCATGCTAACCATATGGTGTGCTGATCATAACCCTGTCTCTCACATTGTTTAACTGCTGAGAATAAATACTTATGCAAAACCTTTAGAACAATGACTGGCCTGTAGTATCTGCTCCTGGACTTAAGTGACAATGAAACTGTTATTAATAATAGTACTTCTACAGGTCACAACAAGATATTCTTTTGGTGCTCAATATTGCTTTTTGAAAGGCAGGAAAGTAAATTAAAAGGCCCATTTCTGTGTGTGTGTGGGGGGGCACAGATATAGTGCCTAATGGACCTACACATCAAGTGAACATGAAAAATTTAAGAGTGTGTGGTAGTCAAATAACTCTAAACAGGAGAAGTGCATATAATTTTTACAAAATGGGGGTGGGGGAAGGGATTGAGGGGAGTAGAAAGGGGAGCAGAATAAAAAGTCTACAGTTCAGTGTTGATGGTAAGGAACAGGAGTGGAAATCCAAAGTGGGAGAGGTCAGAGAAGGGGCCAGTTTTACCTGTTTTAACAGACTGGTTTCCAGAAGCAGTAAAGGATGTCTGAAAAGGATAATGCCAGCAGCATTCTGCTGAAGGAAATGACCATGGCCTGAAAGCTCCAAAAGGGACCAGAAAGAAATCTATTTTTGCCATTGCAAGGAGAAACTATGAAATCAGCTGTCTGTTTTCCTAGTCATCTTTTTGACCAATAGCATGCATATTTTTCACAAAATAAAACAAATAGTTGGCGGGAATAACAAAAGCACATTTACAATCTGGCAAAGCATATATGGGCTCATTAACACCTGTTGCTCTATCCAGCCAGAACCATGCGCTACAAAATGAATTCTAAAAATAAGGTCTGAATCTCTCTCTGATGGCAGAGAAATGCACAACAGGGAATTTTATTTCAGGCTGTTTGACATGCCTACAAAGTCCCAGACCTCTCCACTAATGCTTAATGAACACAAACTAATCATGTCACATTTTGCCAGGAACAGATGACATTCTAAATTTACCTACTGGCTTCTACTTGCTACTCACAATGCAGATGAAAGAAGTGCCCAACACTGAAACAATCCATTTTCCAGCTTGATGTTTATGGAGATGTGTGACATTTTGGGTCATTAAATACCCATAAGGGGGACTAAGCAGAAGGATGAGGGCTGAACATCTCCAGGAGTGAGAGGCTGGCTTCAGCAACAGTCTCACAAGCTTGGCATTTTCTTTCTGGAATCTCATTATTACTCTCTGTGAGTCTTCTGGTGTTTGCTCATAAAAGCAGGCTAATGGCAGTGGCTTCAAGTCTTACTGGATAACTGGAAGCAGACATAAGCATTTAGCATTACTTCTTTCTTCATTCTTTGCTTTGAAACTTTTTACTTTCACTTACTTGTATTTGTTGTTGTTGTTACTTTGTTGTTTGGTGACAGAGTCTTACTGTATAGCTCAGGGTGGCTTGAACTCATGATTCCCCTGCCTCAATCTCTTGAGTGCTGAGATTACAATCATACTGAAAATTACAGAGATAACTTATATCCAATAGTAGAGATAGAAATCAGAAGGGTCTTAGGTTTGCTAGATTATTTAAAGCTTCTCATTTTCCTCCTCATTGTGTTAGTATGTAGGTATACACACACACAGAGAGAGAGAGAGACAGAGAGAGACAGAGAGAGACAGAGACAGAGAGACAGAGACAGAAACAGAGACAGAGAGAGACAGATAGTCATCGAGATAGAGATAGAGGCAGAGGCAGAGAGAAACTGAGAAAGAGGAGACACACAGAGAGATAGAGATAGAGAAATAGACAAACAGAGACAAAGAGTGTGTTAGGCTAAATATAAGACAGGCATGTTGATTTTGGAAGGAAAGAAAATGCTAAAAGTATGATATAATCCTTGGATGAGATCTACTTAGTTTATTTGATTATTTGATTATAACAAACTTATAATTGTAATTTGCACAATTCCTGTGTGCCCAGAAAACATATTGTACACTTTATTGGGACACAACCATAGTCCTCCATTTCTGTCTTTATTGCTGTCTTGGAACTGAAATGATAATGGTGGGTAGTAACAACAGAATGCATATCCTGCCAAGCTCAGAATGTTTGTTCTCAGGCCTCTGATGGAAAAGTTTGTGGCCCCCATTTTAGATGATCAATTAATGAAAACTATTCTAGACAATGTGCTTCTATCTGGTAACATTTGCACCATGATGTATAGTATGCCAGAGACTGGATTAATCTCACATTCTCTTCATTTCACACTATGCTTAACTTGTGTCCGGAATCACACTATTTCATCTTATGGATATAATGAGAGTGGGGAATATTTCTACCAAAAGTCACACTCACTCTCAAAGAACATTTTCACAGCAGAAAAAAATGCCTAACGCATCACACTTAGAAAACACTCTCAGGAGAATGTCTAATAGAAGAAGAGATGGAGAAAGTGCCAGCTGGTGCTAGAACAGTGTCTCATGGGACTCGTGTCACTAAAATTAGAGGCTAAGAAAGGATGTAGGTGTTGGTTACTGGTAACTAGTTATCTGCCTAATGATCTCAAAGATCATTCTGAACACACATGTTATTTTAGGAGACTTGGTATGGGTGAACAAGGAACAATTTTAGAGGACAGTTGCTAAAGCATTTCTAAAATATGAGCAGTAACCTCCACTTGCCCGTAAGCAGCACTGCCACATTGAGCAAGTCACAATTTCCATGTTTACATGGACAGAACCACTACAGGAAACAAGCCTGAGTGGATGGAACATTTCTGGAGGTGGAAAACAAAACCCAACCTCCTAGAGTTGGCTGAAGGAATTCTTCAGCTAAATAATGAAGAAAAGGCACTTTGTTAGTTGTAGGAATAATTTTTTTTACAACCTATTTTTTAATAAGGGTTCAACCTCTCCTCTAGCCCACCACTCAGCTGAGGTACTTGAAGGAAAAAAAAAATATTAGGATATGGGGAATGTGGACCTGTTCAGCAATAATTCTTTGGGGGCAAGCTCCTTCTTCACTGGCAGCAGTTCAGTCCTGTACCAAATACAAAATACGATTCAGCAGCTGTAGACCAGTCTTCTAGGCAGGCAGACATCAGGCACAAACAGCTAGCTGCCTGAGGGGAGGCTGCAGAAGTGACAAGTAGGTGCAGGAACTTTACAAGCAGCTCTTGGGCTAGTTTCTCTCAATGGCTTTGTTACTATAAGTTGAGTTCAATCACGCTATGTAAGGTGAAGCAATACATGGGTGTCATTAGCAAAGAATAGCGAGGCAGAGCAAAGCAAACCAACACTCAGTGTTCATCTCCCACTGTCTGTAGGGTCATATTTATACTCCTTCAGGTGTTTAATATAGGCAAACATCCTTTCACCTGTGTCTACTTCAGGATGACATTTTCATGTGTCTGCTTTAGCAAGACATCCTTTCACCTGTGTGCCCCAGCGAAACATCATTTGATATAACTTTCCAAAGAACTAGAAGTTTTCACTTCAGTTGAATCTTGAAACTGTAACTTAAAGGGAGGTGAGGGGGATTCGATGAAATCAGAATCTGCGATGGTTGCACTTCTCTGGAACCATAACAATGGCTGAATAATGTGGAGATTAAAACAGTAAATTAAGTCATAAACAAAAATGTTCCACTGACTCTTACTTCTCTATGGCTAATCTAGTCTCATCAGCAACATGTCATAGGAAAGACCAGAATACATTTTTAGGGATCTTCTTTTCAATACAGACAATCAGTTTCTTGAATTCTAGCCAAATTCTCTAGAACTTGAAGATTTTTTCTTCTGCAGGGACACTGAACGAATGGATGGATGTCATACCAAGAGAGGTGGAAGGAGAGTATGTTTTTATTAATATCTTATTAAAATACATTTAAGGAATTTCTGCTTGCTGACACAACCCTAATAGAATCATTTTTGTTTTTGATATTGCATAATAACCCTTCCTTTTTTCTAATATTTACTTGTGGAAGAAATGTACTATTATTTGGAGACATAATTAATCACACAATCATCCACACACACATACATTCCTTCACAGCATAGAATGTATGGTGCAACATGGTTTGTCAGGAGCAAGGATAAAAAGAACATCTCAAACATTACAGATTAAGCCAACATTTTCTTAAAACATTAGAAGAATAAAAGATAAAATAGAAGCAGTTATATGAATAATGAATCAAACATTTACTGTGCATGAGAACTCACTACGCATAATATATATCTTCTTTTCACTTATCCTTCAATTTTTTTATGATCTAAGCACAAGCATCATTATCTGTATTTTGAAGAAGAAATCTGATAAGGAGGCTGTCCAAAGATATGGGCACTAAGAGTTGCAGCTTAATTTAAAGGGGTCCATCTACACAGTCTACTCCTAGAAACGGCAGGATACAATCAGGGGACATAAACAGGTTGCAAACTTATAAGAGGTAGAACAAGGAAGACTGAGGGAAGATGCCCTCAGTCTACTAGTGTTCTGACTTTCCCCATGTCTCAGATGTGTTTCCTCACAGCCTTTGTGAATGTTCAATTAGAGAAAATGTCAGCTTCTTGGTGTGTTTCCCTCAGATCAACAATGTTTGCTATGCATCAGGCTCATATCTAGATCATGAGAGTGTGCCAGCATCTCACTTTTGAAGGATGCTGACCATATATGAGATTCACCACAGTCAACTGAGGCAAGAAAAGAATATACAAATTGGAACTCGGCTACATTACATCTTTACTACTTCTGTTCATACACCGTTTCTCATTTGGGATTCTCTCCTCATGAATTTCTCAATCTTATTTCCCCTTCACCTACAGGATTAAACAGCTTGTAAAGGAAAATGGAGACTAAGGACAACAAGGTTCACACTAACAAGAACAAAAATCTCAAAATAAATGAGCTACAAAACTTCAGAAGGCTAGATTGCAGGTCATGCTAGAAGCTATAAAAACATTATATTTGAGGAAACAGTTGCAGTAAGGTTAAGTGCCTTTCTCAAGGGCACAGCAGCTAATTAGTGGCTCAACCAAGACCTCATATCTTAAAAGTGGTACTGCCCTTCACCCAAGAGCGTGAAATTTGTTCATAAAAAGAGGATGTGATCACAATGGGCAAGGAGAGATGAGAAGTGTAAGCAACATTACAAACAGTGGCGATAACTGTAGAGATATATAGTTAACAAGTATGAGACTTGGGCACAAAAGAGTTCTTGAGCAAATCATCGCTTCTTTAAGATAACTTCATCTCACATTGCATTTCATTATTTAAAACCCTGTCATGATTATTTTCATATTCTGTTTAATGTTGTAGTTCTTTAAAATAAAAGATTTGTTATTACATGAAGTTCATCTTCTAGTACAAGATTACAGCTGGGCAAGGTCATACACATCTGTTCTCTGTCATTCTGGAGGCAGAACACGAGAGTCTTGGGACCAGGAAAAACTTTGGCTATTCTGTTAGATACTGAATCTCCAACAAAGAGGCTGAAGAATACAAGAGGAAATTCCTACTAATGATCATAATTGTGTTTTTTAATTGACTGTTCATTGTTTTCATAACCAAGATTGTTTTTATAACCAAGATGGTAACATCTGTATCTTGTCTGTTATGAAATGTGTCTTTCCCTTGTAAATAGGTAGCCTTGGCAGATATTATCAACTTAGATAAGGACAAGTGAATCATAGGCAGAGTCATAGTGACCTATCCCCTGAACCCTCATCCAGCCGATAGATACCCTGTTCTGAAAAATATCTGTATTCCCCCTGAACACCCATGTTCCAGTGTCATCCCCTTCCCCATGTCCTGCCTTTTTGTGTTTATAACCCCTGTGTGAATGAGTATAAACTACAATTTGAAAAAAAAATTACATATATATGAAATGTGTCTTTCATGCCTTCCCTGAATCCTTGTTTATTCTCATTGTGACTATGAAAGATATCTTTCACAGAGTATCAGATGTGTGCATAGCAACAATACCTGCTGAGGAAACCTGAGTTTAAACACCATTCAGTGAGCAGTAATGCACCCAGCAACTGACTGGCACACAGTCTAAAGTCTACACAATGGCACCTTATTTTGTTGCCCCTGCTAAGTCAAACCAAGGTCAAGGTATTGCTTCAGTTGAGTAGATTTGTGCTACCACTTAAAAGAAACATAAGGAAAGAAAAGAAGAAGCACAGGAGAAAAAGGAGATATTGGTGTTCTAAACATGATATACTATCACAAATAATAGCAATAAAAGTTAACAGAATGCTAAGTAGACACAGAAGGATATCCTATCAAAATATGTGGCAAATTGATACAGTTTGAACAATGACTACAAAAACACAGGTTTAAATTATCAAGCATATAGATGTGCTCAATAATACAATTTATGAAGAGCTTTTAATACAACAATTTACAATAGAAGGCCATGCTGAGTATGGTGGCTCAGGTCTACCCACCAGACTCTCTGAAAAGACTGAGGTTTAGGCATCACGGGTTTGTGCAAAGCTTAGATAACAAGCTACCAAGACTCCTCATTGAGGAAAGAAAATTTTCTGTGGGTTTGCTATAATAATAACAATGAACAAATAGAAGAAAATATTAGTGTGTGTTTTGAAAGAAAATAGCCCCCATAGTCTCATAGAGAGTGCCAGTATCATGAGGTATCATGAGGCCTTATTGAAGTAGTCGTGGCCTTGTTGGAGGAAGGATGTCACTACAAAGTGGGTTTTGAGGTTTCAGATGCTGAAGTCAAGCCCAGAGCTTCACTCTTCTTCCTGCTTCCTGAGGATCTGTAAATAGAATTCTCAGCTCCTTCTCTAGCACCATGTTGGCATACATGCTGTCATACTTCCCACCATGATTATAATGGACTCAAGCTCTGAACTGTAAGCCACCCCAATTGAATGTTTTCCTTTATAAGAGTTGTCATGGCCACAGTGTCTCTTCACAGCAATGAAACCCTAAGACATTTAGTAACATTAATCTGCCATTATGTTATCTCTAATAGCGATACACTGGTAGGTTTATATTGCAGTCATGGGTGTCACTCACCTGTAATCCCAGATAGGAAGTTGTTAATCTTCAGTTGCAAGGCCAGCCTGAATAACAGTAAGATCGTTTCTCAAATCTAGCAGACAAGGTACTAGGTTTCTAATTCCTTAGATTAAAAGTAATTCATCAAAATAATTGATCACAGGGAAAGAAAATTACTTACAAATCCTGTGGAAGGCCAAAGGTGTTTATTAGTGTCACTAATGGTTCCTAAAGATAAAGAAACTCTCTTGTGTATACAAGTAAAGGTGCAGTGCTAAATTGGGTATGGAGGCACACACCTTAAATCCCAGCACTCTCGAGGCAAAGGTAGTCTGATCTACATAGTGAGTTCCAGGCCATCCAGAGCTGGATAGTGAGACCCTCTTGCAAAATTAATTAATTCATTAAAAATAATAAAATCTACAAAAATATTTAGGGGCTGAAAAAGATGGCTTATAAAGTAAGAGCACTTCCTACTCTTGCAGATGACACTTACAACTGTCTATCTATACATATAGTTGCTGGGAATCTGATGCCTTTTTCTTGGGCATAAATGCAGGCACTCAAATGTACACATAAAGAACATATAGTAGTAATATAAAATAGTAAATTGTTTTACCATGGAGAACACCATGCTAATGGAAATACAGTAGATGCATAAAGTCAACTGCCACATTTGTTTTCTATGTGCACTCAGGAGAAAGTTGAACTTGTGAGAGAAAAGAATGGGGTGATTATGGGGTTGAAGGATGGGGAGAACTGGTTAATTGATGTGAGTCTTTAGTTAAAAAATGATTCTGAATTGCTAAAATTTCAGATTTGTACATTGATTAAAAGATGTTTCATTACTTGAGTTTTTTCTTTGTTGTTTTCCCCATTTTATTAGCAAAGTTTAAGATATAATAGCTAGGTATTTGTTTACTCAGGCTGTATTGTACTAGACAGAAGAGGATTCCTTAAAGGTATTATTCTTGCCCTTCAGAGAATGTATAAAATGTACAGAAACTATTCTACAAGCTGACATCCAATCTATTTATTTAGCCATGCCTCTGCTATATTTTGTGATTTGGCACTTCTATGAGGGTCATTTTTGTCTTTGTATTAAAGGGATTCCTAGTGCATCTTAATGAGATCCATCAACATTGAGATATTTCTTGAAACAATTGGCACTTACTTAACAATGTGAGAATATGGATGCATAAGCATACTTAGAGACAGAGGGAAAGGAAGACAGACAGACACTGTGGTGAGGCCAAATAAAACAAGAAAGCAGAAGTGAAGTGGGTAAGACTTAAGTTCTTAAGTCTTCAGACCCCAAAAGGTGTATTCAGGAGGAGATCGTTAAAATCAAAATGTGCATTGTTAATTATTCAATAAAAGTCATGCATGGAAAAAAAAGTCATGCATGGTCATATATATGACAGTCTTCTACATTTCCACTCTACTTTGGTGGTCTGTGCAAACCTGCCGCTAGACATGGAAATATGCAGCAAAATAATCAAAAACTTAAGTAAAAGACTCACTAATTGAAAATATTTTAGTATAAGTAGAAAAAAATTGTAAATTCTATTCTCTTACAGTTGCATGAATATGGCTTTCTGATTCACTTTTGATGTCTCTGATGTCTATGCACATTCTACAAGAGTAATAATGCACTTTCTTTTTTAAGTAGCACTTCCCCCAAACCCCGCCTGCCACAGGCCCATCATAAACAAGGTAGCTGAACACACCACCAGGGCATCACTCTTTACAATGTATGAACCACACTTTGTCTAGGATTTTCTTTGAAAGAAAAGCAAACAAGCAATGGCATTGAAATGAATTAATTTTATGAACTAATAATAAAAGACCAAAGGAAGACAGTGCAGTAAGTAATCAGAAGCTGTTTTTCCCTGAACACAACAATAGGCCACAGTAAAATCTTTTGTCAGACTGATTCCTTTCTGCACAGCCTGCAATGCCACATTCTGCTCAACTGTACTACCCTTAATAGTCATTATTCCAAAAGCCTAACTGGCATTGTTTATTTTTACTTTTCAAGTATTATATATTAAGTGGAAGCAGAAAAAAATTTCATCTCCTGTTTTTTAAAATGCAGGAAGGCACCCATGCTGTATTGGAGACTGAATATTAACCTGTACCTGAATTCTAATGAATCTGTCTTAATCAAAGATCCTTAATCTTTAATCTAATATCCTCCACAAAAGAGGTGGAATCAAAGTACATTCCCATGGCCTGAAAGGTGGCTCAGTGTGTAAAGGTGACTGTCACCAAGCTTGATGACCAAAGTTTGATCAATAGAACCCACAAGGAATGAGAAAACTGACTCCTGCAAATTATTCCCTGATGTCCACACAGACCATCCCATGGTGGAGTCCCTATTTAGGGACACACACACACACATACACACACACAAATATAATTTTAAGTTTAAAGTGTGTGTCTGTAACATACAGAGGGAATTCTGAAGAAGAGACACAGAGCCACTGTCTTGGAAGCAAAACTAAAAGCACAAAAGCAGAAGTATTTTCAGTTCTGTGTCTGGAGTTAGAGACAGATTGTCCATTCACTCACTTCCCAATAGATCAAGATAAAGCTATGGAAATTGCTGTGTTTGAAAAGCAATAACAATAAAAAGTCTATTTAAAATGTATCCAGATAGAGACTTGTTCTTGTCTGAATGCAATTCTAATGATAAAGCATACCTTTGGCAGAGGCAGGGCTCCTTTTTTTGAGTTCTCAGTTCTACAAGGTTCAGCCCCTAACAGCCTATCATGTGGTCAATTTCTCTTACAGTGACTCGTTTAACAGATGGTATCCTTTGTGGGCATATTCTGACGACAGATGACAAAAACGCCTTTAACCTGTATTTGGATGAAAAAACTACAAAGCTGCACTCATAGTGTAGATCTAGCTTCAGGGAGAGTGGACATGCAGTAACATCATAGGAGCCTCAAATAAAACTTTACGTCTGCTGCCTTTGCTCACAGCTAGGATTACTAAGACTGAATGTTTTACAGGAAAGCTTGCCTATCTCTGGAAAATAGGGCTGAGAGAGCACATGAGTTCTCCAAAGAAACCAACACTGTGACATGAATGTGAAGAGGTAATAGGATGAACAGTAGAAATGCCCTTACACTGGGTTTCCCACTTCCAAACAGGAGATGAAAACAGCAAAATTAGTTGCAGAAAATGCCATCAAGGATGACTGGCATGAAGGGAAACTGGAGTGATTTAAAAGAAAGGGATGCAGGGATTGTAAAAAAAAAAAAAAAAAACATGTCAAAGGCTCTCTCTGATAAGAAGCATGAGGATATCTGCTAAAGGTGCAAAAGAATTGATTTCTATGAAAAAAAATACAAAAGTTACAGAAAATGCCATCAGCATCCATGCATGCTTGACTAGATGGAGCATAATCTGACAGCTTGTCATATTTACTTAAGACAGTTTAAACAGTACATATCATTTTTAACTTTTGTTGACAGCGTATGTATAACAGAGGTGTTGAAGAGTCAGACTGCCGGGAACAACTAAAGATGGCGAGTCAAACGGCTTGTTTTCTGTTGTAAAGAGGTTCTTGTCTGTAATATTCAGATGAGGTTCCAGGTGCCTAGGCTTGGAGTACCTTATGCTAACACTTCATTGAATGGGTTCTCTGTGCCTTTAGATTGAGCTCAACACTTGGCTCTATCACATGTTCATTTATGATTGATCTAAATTGTATTACAGAATTCTTGGACATCATGGTCATGATCATTCTTGTTTGTTTCATCCTTGATATTTAATGTAATATTTCATCAACATCCTCCTCCATCCCCAATGCTTATTCTTCTGCCTGGTTGAGTCTATTCATAATGTTTTTCCAGTTTGTTTATTTCATTGGCTTTTTCTATTTCTGAAATGTCTGAGTTTTTGGTTCACAATCAAATTTTCCTTGCTGAATTTTTTTTTTCTTGATGCTGACTTCTTTATCCATTCTGCTGACCTTTGACTCCATGTTGCTGACTTTCTCTCTCCAGGTCTTGGACTGATTTCATTTGCTTATTTATATCCTCTTTCAAGTCACTGGTCATTTTTACCAGAAAGCTTTTGAAATCTTCATGTGGCATTTCCCCTTGTGTTCACTGGTTGTGGATCTGTGATCTCTTTTGGAGGAGTGGTGCTGATTTCCTCAGGATGCTGATGCAAATTGTGTATTTGTTTTGTTTTGTTTTGTATCTCTTCTGCTTTGTTAGCAAGCACACTATTATAGAAGGCTTAATCCCCAAGGAAGGACTATAATTCTGGTCTCTGAAGATTTCAGGGACTCCTGTGCTTTGTAAAGGTCACAAAACAATGGCATCTGAGCTGCCAGGGACAATTATCAGCAGAAGAGTAAACAAGGGTGACATCATAAAGATACACAGAGTATCAGGAGTACTGCTTGGACAATGCTCCAAAAAAAGTAGATGAAACAGTTTTAAAATATTTCTACATACAGCATGACCTGACAAGAAAGTAGGAATGATCCAATCTCAAAATATGAATAGTAATAGTAAAGTATAGAACCAAGTAGCAAGGGTAGTAAAGCCAAGGAGCATACATTGAATGCACATGTCTGTAGATATCCATTTGGTTGGCTGAGCAGTGCTCCTAGACAAAATTGTGACCCAAAGGTGCTGTGATTTCAATGTTCTATATAAGGCTACACTATGGTAAAATGAATATCTTATCAAACTTCTATGACACATAAACTTTCTAGTTCTTTATCATGGAACCATCATCCTTTCCCTGACTTTATGTGATTTCTAGGGATTAAAGTCAAGTCACTATCTGTGGGTGGAAGAACCTTTACCTACTGAGCCATCTCCCTTGCCTCTGAGCATCTCATTCAGAATGGTTTCAGTAGGTTCAATGTAACTACAAATGACTTGTCATGGACACTAGGAGGATTTTTTTTTTTTAATCATCAACTCTATTGCCAAGAAAATTGGATTTGAGTCAAAGCCCAGCCTCTTGGGGTTATATGGTCATAATCAGATTACATAACCTTTCTGCTTCTGATATCTATGAATAGTGAGTAGAGAAAGTGACAACTAATTGTCATGGATCCCATGGAAATTCAAAGAGCCAATGCGTGCAGTGAATCTAGTAACCATTAAATACTTTAAAAATCATGATGAGACAGACTATGTCAATAAGGAAGTTCTCATTCCTGTTAGCTCCATGCTCAATCTATTTTCTTTCTTTGTCACAGAGATGGAAACCTTTTTCAAGTTCAAAGACTATATCAGTGTGACCCATGTGAAATAAAAATGATTTCTCCTTTTCCTGTCTAGTAAAGGAACTCACTAGGCAGTTGCAAAGTCTCCTCTGGAGGTGTGATACAGCACACAGATCTAGGAACAACTATAACACTGAAAGCCTGTAGCCTTCAGGGTTAAGGCTCCTTGGGGACATGGCATCTTTTACAGTCACACAAGTTTATGCTTTCAAACTAGAACACACAGCAAGGGTGCAGAACTGAGTAGCCCTGAAGCTAAGAAAAAAAAAAAAGTATGGTCAAAGAAAAGAACTATTCCATGTGACATAGGGGTTCTCAGACAGGCAGACTACTGGCGATAACATTACTAACTTTAGAGGCCTTCTGGGATTACAAACGGCCTTTTAGAGATGAGGGCATATCTTGTTTAGCTTACAAGAGTACATCTATCTGTGACACAGGCTACAAGGCAACATCAGTCAATGTAGCTTTCTCAGAGGTGCTGTCAGCAGGAAAGAGGGGAGTACTGAAAGAGCCACTCACTAACATAGCCAGGTAAGTGAGCTATACACAGTTACAAAGCCATGTGAATTAAACTCTAAGTAAGAAAGGAAAATACAGTTTCAGTACCCCAGTTCTGAATCTAGGAAGAGAGCCAGGGCAGCAAGCAACACTTGGCCATTGACAAGGTGTGTGCTGCTCAAAGGGATGAGAAATCCTGAAGGCAGGCCAGAGTCTCTTGGATTTAAAACCTGTCTTTGGGTCTTATTCAACATTTTGTCAAATCTCACAGAAGGCAACTTTAACTAGGACCACCAAGGATCAGGAGACACTCTTGAAACAGTAAGCTAACTTTGCCAGAAAATCTCTATTAAAGACTTGAGCTTTTCAGTCAGAATTGCAGATGTATAAAAGGGTGTTTCTGAGAACAGGGGGGAAATAGAAATGCAAAGCAGGATTTTAAATCAGCCTCACAATTGCCATGGAAATAACCATGAGGAGACTCCACATGGATAAGTATGAATCTCCATGAATGAGAGTCTAGATCCAAGGGCACAAAGGTGGATGAGCAGAAAGACCTTCTATGGCCATAATTGCTTTGTCATAATGTTACCTCTAGTGATATCTTGCATCTGTGATACAACCTACAGATTTGGACCCTTGGCACTGTCTCTGCTACATATGCAAATTGGAGTACATTATTCAAAGTCAGCTTTGGTCTCTTCAAGCATAACACACACTTGATCATATTATTTCTCCCTATGTTAAAAAAGTATCACACAAAGCAAGTACAAAAGCTCAAAGAAGGGAAGCTTTTAATTGTCTCACTAGGTTTACAACTAAATTTCTTGTTCATAATTCCTTTTCCTTTCGTCCCTGCACAGAGTGGAACAAGAGGATTGCTCTTCATTCTTAATGAGAAGATTTATCAAAGCACAGTAGAGATTTATGACCTCTTGCATTATGGAGTAAGACCTACTTAAGATGAAATAAAGGACTTGAAATACTAAGAGAGAAAAGAAGCCTTCAGACTGTGTTAAAAGCTCACTATCTTAAAGGCTGTACAAAAGCTTGGTGCACAGTGAGGTTTTACAAACTCTTCGCTAATTTAATTCTCATAAAAGATGAGGAAAGAACAGATTATGAATTGTGCAACACACTTCATTCAGATGGTAACTTGAAAGAACACCTTCAACTTGATAACCACTTCAGTAGGACATAGGAAAACCCAAGGCCCAGATTTTAAAAAAAAAATCAGTCTGGCAAGTTATTTAAAATGGGTTCAATGATAGAGAAATACACTTTTCTTACAGATTCAAAGTGTCATGGGATATAAAAATAATTATTTGAGTTTTGCCCAACATAAGGAAAAAATCCAACTTCACTTGAGATATTTAAGAATAAATAACATATGTCTGCATTCACACACACACACACACACACACACACATCAAATTAATTCCAAAGATAAGACTTCATAGATTTCTGGGCTGCTCTGCTTTGGCTTAGAGAGAAGATAAGGAAGGCTATTGAGGAGTGTTAGAAAAGAGCCACAGGTAGGATTGTAAATAGGTAATCTAGACATTCCCCTCTGTACAAAGCCCAGATAATGCAAAAAGAACAGGGAAAGAAAACAGTGTAGTTCTCATAGAGGTTCCACCCTAAAAATTAATCTCTCTCCTTTATTCTCACAATATGCTCTAGCTATTTCTAAAGAAGAATAAAATTACAGATCTCCCTGGGGAGGTGAAATGGATTTTGGGATTGGTCTGGGGTGGGTAGGAAAGTAACAGGAGGAATCAGATGGGGTATTGCTGGGAAAGAGCACAGAGAGCTGGCTGGGATTGCGGGAGGCGCTGGCTGGGATTGCGGGAGGCACTTGGGAGGTGAGATAGAAACCTAGTTCAGAGGAAACTCCCTGGAATGGAGGACGAAGGTGATTCTAGTGAGGTCTCCCAGTAACGGAGGTTAAGGAGTCTCAGCTGGCCATCTCTTGTACCCTGGTAAGGCTTTCTGTGGCAGAACCTGGTTGTATCCAGTTGAGTTGTTGAACAATGGGGTCTGATGAAGATCCCCAAACAACCCAGGGTGATGGTAGGACAGAGGGTCTCTGTCTGAAAACTGACTGCATGCCACTATTGCCAAGGATAACTTTCACACAGCTCTTTGAATGTAGAGAGCTTAGACTGGTGCCTGCATGAAGTCTTCATCCTTATGTTCTAGTCTTTTTGGTAGGGGAAGGCACTACTCTCTAGGCTACCAAAAGAGAAAGCTGGATGCCACCAGAGCCACAAAATCTTTGACCAACAATCTGCTCTGCCTGGAAGATGTGCTAGGTCAATGGTTGTGCAATAAAACAATGTCTGCTTTAACTTGAAGCCATTCCACAAGAGGGAGCCCTTTCCTGACACTGCCTGGATGGCCAGGAACCAGAAACTTAATAGCATAGAGGCCTACAGTAAAACCAAACACAACTGGCATAAGACAAAAACAATCAAGAAACAGCTAAGTGATTCTTAATGATATTCTACTATAATGATAGATCTGTGCCTTGACCAGTCATCATCAGAGAGACTTCCTTCAACAGCAGATGGGAGCAGATGCAAAGACCCATAGCAGATATTACGTGGACTGAGAATCTAAATTGGAGGTCTACATTAGGTCACATCCCTCAGAGATTGGGAAACCCACAAAAGAGGTGGAAAAATTGTAGGAGACAGAATGTATGGAGGACACCAGAGAACACGGTCCACAAAATCAACTAAGCAGGACTTACATGGGCTCATACATGGAAGTAGCAAGCATGGAGGCCTGTATGGGTCTGTACCAGATCCTCTGTATGTATGTTATCACTGTTAAATTGGTGGTTTTGTGGGACTCCTAACAGTGGGAGTGGGTGTGTCTCTGACTCTTCTGTCTACTCTTGGAACTCCTTTCCTTCTTTTGGATTGCTTTGTTCAGTGACAATATGAGGCTTTTTTTTCCCCTTATCTTATTGTATTTCATTTAGTTGTGTTTGATTGTTGTCTATTGTCTAGTCTTTTCTAAAGGGATAAGGAGAAGTGGATTCAGGGCAGAGAGTCAATGGGGGAGGAGACAACTGGTAGAAGTGTGGAGGGGATACTGTGGTCAGTATTTATTATATAAGAGAAGAATCTATTTTCAATTATAAAACCTATTTTCCTGTCATTAGTTTTTAAAATACCTTAAATAGATTCACTATCAATCAGCCAATGATGGAGAATAGGAAAATATTATGTATAATATATAGTAAAGATATGCTATATCCCCACATATATAATATATCGCTCCTTGCCCCTTGCCACCTGTGGTGATTGAAAGAACTGGTCTTGCCCCTCACTGACTACAGCACTCAAGAGAACATGCCCTGTTCCTCCCCTGGGCAGCACAGTAGAGCTGGCCCTTGTGGCATAAGAGTGGAAGAGATTACCAATTCCATTACCCATCCAAGCTGAAATCCAAGTCTTTGAGTTGGCCTACCCAAAAATCTGGAACATGTGAAAGGGCTGTTCCTGAAAATCCAAAGTTACAGGATCTCCATGACACAGGGCAACAACAGGACAACTGAGAGAGGTCCTGGTGAGGATCTAGTACTGATGGTATAGAAGAAGAGACCTCCAACTAGACCAATGACTCATTGCAATGAACATTTACAAGTAAAGACAAAATGGTGAACAAAATGGTATAGCATGATCAATGCTACTTTTACAAAGGACAACATTTAATTGGGGCTGGCTTATAGGTTCACTCCATTATCAAGTCAAAACCATGGCAGTGTCCAGGCAGGAATGGTGCAGAAGGAGTTGAGGGTTCTACATCTTCATATGAAGGCCTCTAGGAGAATACTAGCTCTCACATAGTTAGGTGGAAGGGCTCATTGCCCACCCTGACAGTGACATACTTCCTCCAAAAAGGCCACACCTCCTAATAGTGCCACTCCCTGGAGCCAAGCATATTCAAACCAGCACATTATGGGACACGCTGTGACATACTACAGCTTCCATGACAAGATACTTTCTGTGCTTTGTCAAAAAAAATTTTTGTTTTTATTTTCTTTTGCTGGGAGGTTGCAAGGGCAGAAGGTGGATAGAAGGAGACAAGGAACAGGGAGATGAGTGGGACTGGGATACATGAGGTGAAAGAATCAATAAAAAGATTTTTTAAAAACTGGAAAAAATATACTATGCATCAAACCTCCATATGAGAGTGTTTTTCAAATACTCACAAAATCAAACATAATTTTAACTAATTTGTAGATCTCAGTGTCATGTATGGGATGGTTAGCATTGTTTGTCAACTTGACTGGATCCCAGGCAAGAACAATCAAGCCATTTTGTGACCTCTGAGATATTCTTGTTCCGTTTAACTGATGTGGAAAGACCTGCCCTAGATATGGAGGGAAACTTCCAGTACTAGCCCAGAAAGAAAGGAAGTCCGGGAAAGAAGAACCTATGAGTTTTGTATGCTTACATCATGTCATGCTGGGAAGTTCATCTGCCTGTTGGTATCTTGTCAGTGCTGCTGCTGCTTTTCTCTGACATCAGAATCATTTAGCCTTCTATTACAGAATGAATATCCATAGCTCTCCTGGGTTCCTACAAGCCTTCATCTCCATCTTGGGGATGCTGAGGCACATGGCCTTGTGGAATGAGTTAACTTCCAAGATCTCAGCCTCTCATTGTGAACACAGCCACTATTAGACCACCTAGACCATAAGTAAACTAATAAATCCTTTGTATATTCATTCTATCCCTTCTGTTCCTCTAGAGAACATTGACTGACCCAGCGAATCTTCACGAGATAGAGGCATTTTTATCTGTTTCTTCCATCGAAAAAAGCTCACAATGATAAATACTTTAAAAAGCAATTCTATTCTATTCCTCCAGTGGGGAAGTCCTAGCACGTCACAAGCTGTGGGTGGAAATTACGGCAGAACGGCTTCATTTCTAACCCAAGACATTTGTTCAATGGTGGAGAAATCAGTTGCCCATTTTTATGAAGAAATCAAATTTCACAAAGGATGGACTAAAGTTCCCAACAGAACAGGTGGTTTGAAGGGTTCTGTTTACTAGTCAGTGTTCAAATCTCAGTATAACACCAGCTCTATCTGTCTTAATCTGGCTCAATATTCCTGGCTGGCCTCAGATGCTACTCTCCTGTATTACCTAAGTGTTTGAGAAAATGCTCATCAATCTCCTCGTGTTTTTGTTTGTTTAGCATCTTTCTTCATTTTAGCTTGGGAAATAGCTCCATTGAAATGACTTCTATATAAATAACAGTTTTGAGCATTACCAATTTGGAAATACATTTTTTAAAATTATATAAGTCACTCAAATGAAATTAGAAGTCAGATTAATCTTTACTTTCAGATAACCATTGCTTATGATAGAATACTTTTTATCTATATTCCTAATGCTGTTTACATTTCTAGGATGATGCAATCAGTTCTTTGAAATGAAAGCATATAACAAAGAACATGTGTGTGCAAACATAGTATTATGCAAATGCTTTGGCTCACAATCAAAAGTCATGTGCAATGAGCTGAAACATTGTAAAAGAGCATGCAGGGGCTGAACCAAGGCCCCTTACACATTTATATCAGATGTGAAACTTTGCCTTGATGTGGGTAGCCTAACAATTGGAGTGAGGACTGACTCTGACTCTGTTGCCTGCCATTGGATACCCTTCCTCTAGCTAGACTGTCTGGTTGGGCCTCAGCAGGAGAGGGTATGCCTAGTCCTCCAGGGGCTAGATGTCCCAGGATGGGATGGTACTTAATGAGGGAGGAATTTGTAAGGGTGAGACTGGGAGAAGGGGGGGGCGAGATCATGATATAAAGTGAATTTTAAAAATTATTGTAAAAAGAAAAAGACAAAGGGCCTGTCTAGAAGTTCCAGTGGGTAAATGGCCTAAGGACCTGGGTTCAGTCTTTGGGACCCACATGATAGAAACAACTGACTTCCAAGAGTTGCCATTTGGCCTCTGTGAGTACCATGGCATGGTACCACACACAGAGAGAAAGGAAAGAAAACTAGAGAATAAATAAATAAATAAATAAATAAATAAATAAATAAATAAATAAAACTAAAAACAAATTTCTAAAAAGAACAAGTAGTACCATTCACACGTTTTGGGGGTTTGATTGTTGCTTTTTGTTTTTTACATTTTGCATGAGCTTACATTTCTAGCACTGGGGAATATTTCAACCATAACCTGTAGAGAATTCTATGGACACCCAGCTTCTGCTTTGAGATGCCATGAATCCCATTCAGCTAATAAAATTTCACCATATTGTATCTGAGTTAATTGTGTGAAACAAGACTGAATTATTTTTTTCCAATTAATCTATAAGTCCTTCTTGTTCACGGGCCAACCTCATTTCTCATAACCTTCTAGGAATGATTTTGAACTAATTAAGAGAAAACCAAAGGAAAACATGTTTAATGAAAGGCACAGACTCAAAAACCAAGGCACGTTCCAAGAGTAACAAGTTATTAGGCATTCTTGCAATTCAAAATGAATCATTCCATGTGTGCAGTGACATTGAAAATGTTAGCAAAGTGTAGGAAGCTGATGTAGCTGATGTTCCAGTATGAGACTTTTATTCTTTGAAGAGATGTACTCTCCAGCAAAATATGAACAGTAATGTAAAAGGAAAATAAAACATCACTCAGGGATAGATCTGCTCATCTAGGGCTGGAGAGATGGCTCAGCAGTTAAGAGCACTGACTGCTCTTCCAAAGGTCCTGAGTTCAATTTCTAGCAACCACACAGTAGCTCACAACCACCTGAGATGGAATCCAATGCCCTCTTCTGGTGTGTCTGAAGAGAGCAATGGTGTGCTCATATACATAAAATAAATAAATAAATAAATCTTTAAAAAGATCTGCTCATCTGACTTGTGTCTTATTACAGTGTACCAGATGTGTATCAGTTGTGTGTGTGTGCGTGTGTGTGTGCATGCACATGCACACATGCGCTTTGTATGCATGTGTGTGCTTTGTATGTTCATGTTTATATGCACAGCTGTGTGTATAAAAGCCAGAGGAGAATGTCTGGCATCCTGTTCCATTATTCTCAGCTTTATCTTTTTGAGGCAGGGTCTCTCACTGACCCTGGAGCTATGCTAGGAGCCAGTAAGCCTTAGAGGTTATGTATCCACTCCCCACAACACTGGTTTGCTACTGTGTTCACAGCCATATGCAGCTCCCTATCTGTGTGCTGGGATCTAAAGTCAGGAAATCTCGCTTGCACCATGAACACTGTACCCATTACAAGTGTTCTAATGGGAGCCATCCCCTCATCCCTTGCATCAGGTATCTTGATAGGATTTTTCTTCTATCAATCCTTCCTAATCTAATTTTGAGGGAATAAGTCCATCCTTCACGATTAGTACTTAGCATTTCATAAGAAACTTAAGCGGTGTTCTCCTTTGATTTCCACCTGAGCACAACGCTTTTTCGTCATCAGGAAAATGGCTCCACACTACTAAATGGCATATAAAGATTATAAGCTTTATGAAGATTGTTTATGATACTTTCTCACATTTCATTCCAATTATGCCTAACATTGCTACATCCACAGGCATCATGAAAGTTTTACCTGCCATGTTCTTTCCGGTAAAAATCCTACCAAGCAGGCACAATTTAGCCCGTGATGATTGTGTATGCTTGTGAGAGGACAACCACAAAAATTATCTCAAATATCAGCATATGCCAAAAATGTAAAATAAAGGAATACACAATTGAAACCCATCATGAGAGAATGATAAATTCTAGTAACACAGTTGGATTTGTGAATGCTTCTTTACCTCACTAACCATTACACATTAGTCTTGAATTACACAATTAAAAATTACATAATGCCACTGTGAGTCATTCCTCCTAGAAAAGAGATGACCACATGCTTGTCCGAAGTTCTCTCTCACATCAGCCACCCTGACGTGCTTCACAAAGAAATGCTTTCCTTCTCCAGGCTTCCCATGCACTCTCCAGCTTGCGTAGTACACATAGGCCAGGTCCCAAGCCCCCAAGATAGCAGTCTGGGCTCAGCTCAGGCTGAACTCTGATCCAATAAACATTTAGCATTCCTCAGCATCCTTGTAAAGTGGGTTTCTGTTTTCCAGGAAACACCATTGCTTTATCTGCTTGTACAGCCACCTAACATCTACAAAGGACATCTAGTTCTGTATGAATGCAAACAAGCCTCCAATAGATCAGAGCTCCCAGGCTGGTCTAGCTAACCTCCCTCATCCGGCTGCAACCTTACTCCTTATAACTAGAAGGACTCCTCACCACTTTTGCTGTGTCCTCTGCTCCCACAGTCCTAGAAATTGTCATTCTGACCCCTGTCTCCTCTCGATCTCTCTCTCTCTCTCTCTCTCTCTCTCTCTCTCTCTCTCTCTCCCTCCCTCCCTCCCACCCCCCCACCCCGTGTGTGTGTGTGTGTGTATGTGTGTGTGTGTGTGTGTGTGTGTATCCCTGAGAGGTAGCCACAGCAGACACCCCAAAATGATTCTGGTTGTTCTCTCTCTCTTATCTACAAGAAAAGCCTTCTGTATAACAATGGATCTGCCATATCCGGTGTCTGTTTTCTGCACCCTTTGCATAAAACATAGATCCTCTCTCAATGTGTTTGATGGCTAACTGTTCTTTTCTGTTTTCGCTTTTCTCCTCTGAGGAACAACAGCTGAGTTTATCTGTTAACCAAGACAAGCACAACAATACACACACGCATGTATACATATGCACTTGTGCATATATGCACATACTGAAAAAGACGCAACACAAATAATACATGTTGATAAAGACATTGTGAAACTAACCTTTTTGGTGTTGAAAATATAAAAGAGTTCAGCTGTTATAGATTCTATTAACATAGTTCTCATAAAACTAAAAATATGATCTGATACTTCAACCTGTGGGAATGCCCAGTGGAACTGAAGACATGCTCTCAAACAGCCACAGACAATCCATATCATCTGCAGCATTAGTCAGAACAACAGAAACAGCTAACTGTAGAGTAACAAGGGAATACATAAAATAACTACACGCGACAGAATATTTTCTTTCCTTTCTATATATTAGTAACCACATTCTTTTCGGTTTTCAACCCAACATAAAGTGAAGGGTTTCACGACAGCATTTGAATATATACTATTTTATTGAGTCTCCTCTTAAACTCTTCTCCCAATTCTTGTGCCATTTGCCACTCCAGTGTTTTCCTCTCCCTGTTGCATGCATTCATGCCACATGTATCTATTACCCTCTCACTACCCCTTTGCCTGTCTTCCTCTTTTCCACCTCCAGTGGTGCTCTTTCTAGTTTCATGACTCAGCCCACCTATATGAAAATTCAAAATAGGATCAACATGCATAACATAAATAACAGGTAGTATTTTCTAAATTTGGGTTATCTCATTTATTATAATAATTTACAGAGTTGCCCAGATTCCTGCACTTCACCTCTCTTTATGGATGACTAACATGCTACTGCATATATGTTCCTTATTTTCATTATCCTTCTGCTGAGGAGGTACCTCGGCTGATTTTATTCCCTTGATATTATAAGTAGTCCCACAATGACATGGTTACAGATATCCCCATAGTAGAAGTTAGAGTCTTTGGGTATATGCTCTGGAGTGGTATAGCTGAGTAATACAGCAGCTCTATTTTTAACATTTTAAGAGAACTGTTAACTCACTTGTTTATGGGCAGTTTGGTTTGTACAGTTCATATAGTCTAGAATTTTTTACTCCTTGTCTGGAAAACAGCTAGAAGATACTTTTCTCCCATCCATAAGCCTTCCTTTCACCCTGGTAATTATCTTTTTGTGCAGAAAATTCTTGGTAATGATTTGTTTTTTTTTAATTATCTGAATGCACATGTGTCTGGATATGGGTTTGTGTACTTGTATGCTGTACCTATGGAGGCCAGAAGAGGCCTTCTGGTGCTCCCTGGAGCTGAAGTTAACAGGCATTTATGAGCTACCTAATGTGGATGCTGAAAACTGAAATCAGGTTCTCTGAAAGAGCAATACTCACTCTGCCACTGAGCTATCTCTCTAGTCCCATGAAGACTTACATTATGTACTTTCTCTTGTCAATTGTTAAAATTACTCCCTGTGTTATTAGAGTCCTATTCTGATATTTATGGCTTTTGCCTTTAACTTGATATATTTCCTTGTCTTTGTCTAGCATTTCCAGTGCTTTGTGGTTTAAATTAAGTCTTTGATATAGTTTGACCTTTCTGCAGAGTGAAAGACACAAATCTAATTCCATTCTTCTGCAGATGAATATCCAGTTTTTGTCCACACTATTACTTAACAGTCTGCTGCATTTTTTCCAGTGAATACTTTTGATGGCTTTGTTGTAAATTAGGTCACTAGAACTGTACAGGATTATGTCTAAGTCCTCTGTTTTATCTCACTGGTCTTCATGTCTATTTGTTTGCTGTGTTTGTCACTATGGCTCTGAAGTATAATTTGAGGACAGGTACTTATGGCAGATCCAGTAATGTTCTATACACATATGGTTGGTTTGTGTGCCCATATCAGTTTTAAGATACTGTATTCAGTTCCATGAAGAATGTCATTGGCATTTTTATGGAGATGACATTGAATCTGTGGATTATTTCAGGTAATGTTGTCTTTCTGGAATATCAATTCTGCCAATGCAGAAGCATGTAAGGTTTCTTCATCTACAGTATTAAAGTCTTTGTTCCTCCCCACACAAACACACACATTCTGACTCAAAGTTTTCTTATAGTAGTCTTCCATCTCCTTGATTAGTTTTATTGCTAGATTTTTGTAAGCTCTTGTGAGTGGGATGAGGCTATTAAGTCCATGTTAGGAAATGAAAAGGCTGTTATTTTCTATGTTGATTTTGTTTCCTGTAACTTCATCGAATGTGCTTATCAGATCTAAAACTTTTCCTGTGTCGTCTACAGGGTTCTACAGGTATGAGTCATATCATCTAAAGAGGTAATTTGACGTTTTCTCAATGGTAGCCTTTTTTCTTTCTCCTCTTGTTTTAGCTAAGACTTCAACCATTTTATTGAATAACGGTGGTGAGTATGCATTCCTGTCTGGCTTCTGGTGATCTCTATTTTATGGATCTTGCTGCTGGCAATAGCAGGGGAATGGAGTACCCTTTTCTTCCCCTCTAAGGCCTATCACTAGCCATCCACAAGTTCTTAGACCAGTTAATAGTAAAAAGCACGTGAATTTGGGAAAGGAAAGTTTTCAGGGTAGGTAGCTGGAGGGGAGAAAATGGGTGGATCTGATCAAACATATGCATGTATGAGATTCTCAAATAGTAAACTAATAAATTAAAAATGAGTCAAATTCTCCCAAATGGGTTGTATATCAAATTACTAACTGACTAAAAATTATCTTTAATGAGGTATAATTTAGATATCTTGAGATTTCAAGATACTTTGCCCATAATTATCCCCAACTTCTAATACACTATCCCTTATTCAGTATCTTCTTCTACTAAGTATAAACTACTACAGCAGCTATAAAATAATAGTTCTCAATCCACAAACCCCTAGATAAAGCTCAGAGAGAATATTGGTAAGACAGAATGAGTGCCTGCAGTTATCTCAGTGCAGACCACTTGCCTGCTGTTGAAAGGCCCTGTGTTTGATCTCAGAAGTAAAAGGACCGACCGATTATTAGTGTCAAGGAAGGGGGTCTGGAGGCGGGGCATGGGAGCACATGTTTACAATCCCACCTTCAAAAAGCTGAGGTAGGAACACTGTGTACTTTTAAGGCTATCCTGGGCTACATAGTAACTTGTCATGATAGCCCTGGGTACAAAGAATGACTTCCAAAACGGGAGAGCTATAGAAAAGGAGGGAGAGACAAGGGGAAAGGCTAGAGGAAGGAGGAAAAGAAGATGGGCGTGCATGCACACGCGCCTGAGAGGCGGAGGGGGGTGGTGGTGCTGATTACTTTGCAGTTAATGTAAAAACTGAAAGAGATGCTTAAGATCTTGTGATTAAGGGTTCTGTGCTCAAATGTGCATGTTGCTGCATCTGTATGTGTCTCTCGTGCTTCTTCGTTGACTACTTTTTTCTGTTTATTTGATTTTGACCTATACTGACTGGTTTGATTTTATTATATATATTTAGGTGTCTGTTTTCTGAGAGAGAGAAGGGAAAGGTTTAGATTTGGGTGGGAGTGGGGAGAAACTGGGAGGAGTTGAGAGAAATCATAATCAAAATATATTATATGAAAAAAATCTATTTTCAATTTTAAAAAAGTTAATAGAGTGGTTAAGGTTCTCTAGCCAAAAGAGAACAAGCATGAATCTGTGCAGGTCCAGAGACACATTTGTGCAGAGAGTAAGGAAATCCCAGGTTTCTGAAATGCCTAAAATATATATAGGTCAGGAATGGCAATAAAAAGGAACCTGAGCCCAGCGGGCACTGAATGTGCTCAGGCTTGGCCTTCAGTTACAGGAAGTGAGAAGACAGGCAGCAAAGGCGACAGAATAAGAAGGGCACTCCAGAATGGTCACTATGCTAATGGCAGAAAAATAGGTGGAGTGCAGAGGAGGTGCAGGGCAGAGGGAAGGCATTGGGCCACGGTATCGTTCCACATAAGGCTGCTGCTGTGGGCTTTCTCTTCGTCTTCATCCACCCAGAACTCTGCCAACACTGTCTGATTTTGTTCTACAGCATGCTCAGGGAAAGTCGATCCTTCCAACAGATAAGAGTTTCATTTAAAGCATCTTCAGAGGGTTTTTACTATAGCTGCCCAGTTAGCAAATGCTTTCCATTTACAATCCATATGATTTCATTCACAACCATAAATCTATACCATTAAAACACAACAACATTATTACAAAATGATAGCTTGTGAGTCACCCTGTGTTCTAATGAGACATTATTAATTCATGTTGAAATGAATCCTGTTTTAATGATTACATTCCACAGAATAGTCTCCTCTTTGGAATTTTTCCCAAGATTTTAAGATTTTAAGAGCCATTCTTAGAAGCTACCCTTAGCTCCTGACCTATCCAGATGAGGCATTAGACTGCATCGGTGCACTATAATTTTCTAATGCTTTATCTAAACCAACGGTGGCCGCTCTGATCCCTCTGCCAACTGTTTAGAGAACAGTTGGCTATGTTAGATGGTTCTGATCAATGCAACAACAAGGTACACCTGATGGAGAGCTTCTGCGAAAGATGGTTACATCTAATTAAAACAGGTGTGCCAGGAAAACTGCACCTCAGTGCAAATGAGGCAGGCAGCTGACCCAGCTGGGTTTACATCCACTCGGATAGAGCAAAGAGCACTTCGAGGTACATCTCGCTGATGCGCCAACTGAAATGTGTAGGTGTCACTGTCACAGAATGGCAACTATGTGAAGGAAGCAGATGCTGTAAGATATGCATTATATATGTGCAAAACATGTCATCTTGTGTAACTGACACATGCTAACTTTAAAAGGAAGACGATGCCTGGATGGAAATGTTGTCCCAGTAGCTTCAGAGAGAGAGGACATGCAAAGGACTGTCACAGGTTATAGTTGTGCATCAGTATCACTATTCTGAATGTATAGAAGAAAGTGCCCTTTATAAAAAAAAAATGACTGAGTAGAAAATGACTGTGGTCTCAAACATCCAGGAGGCAGCATGAGATTAATAAAGAACTGTGGAGGAATAGCGAGGTCCCTGCTGAGCGAGGCTCACTGGAACAAAAGCAGATCACTTCACCATGGTTTATAGCAAGAATGCTCTCAAGCTCCAACCCCAGGTTCCAACAAAGTAGCAGTCACACATTCTGTGTGACAGGCTCAGCCTTCACCTTCCTTCAAGCAGTCTTGCCCCCAGAGACTGGTACAATCATGCATTGTGTTGATTCTGTTGCTTATAAATACCGTTGCTCTGTGTGGGTGTCACTCTTGGGAGCCCTTAGAGGGAAGCAACCTCTGACCCTGTGTTCTGTGTTCATGTGCTCTAATCTACAGAGTTCTGTGTTCCTCAAAGGGCAAGCATTAACTGGCACATTTGGGAGTGCTGTGAGCAGCAACCATACCTCCAGTAGAGGGGAAAAAATAATATAAAATATTGTTAAAAACATAAAACAGAGCTAACCTAAACTTTAGAGAAAAATAACATAAAAGCTACAATATAAAGCATTTCAGAAAAGATTATTAAGATAGGGAAATTCCCTTACATGACTGATACCATTTGGGTACATCGTATCAAACTAGGAATATGTAGTGAGTTTACAATAAGATGGAACCTTATTTTTATCCATGTCAGCAAAATGTAGATGAGGTGAATCAATAGCAAGCAATATGCTTAACATTAAGTAATATATAACTGAAGCTCAAATGTTTAATAAAACCAAACATCAGAGGGCACAGGGAGAAATGAGAACTCCCATTTCCTGCTGGGAAGGGTGCAAATAGGATCTAGTCAAGTAATAAGGAAGATCTGAGATGAACTAGCCTAACAATTTCATTTTCTGACACATGCTTGGAGAGTCTGCCACAAGGCAAGTGACACTCAGTTCAAAGCCAGCATCTGTACCATTGTTGCAACAGCATGTCACTGCTAACATTATAGATAATATAGAACTGGATATATTATGTCATTGTTGCAAAATGCAATACTTCACTGCAATCAGTAGATCTTTGTGGATCTCAAATACAACGAGTGTGTGCAAAGGCCAAATGCAAAGAGATAGGGACAGCACTGGAGACAAGGTCCAGAAGTGAGAACACTTACTGCTCTTGAAGGCCACATCAGTTCAGTTCCTGGATGCATAAGTGACTATATGTAACTCTGACTCTAGGTGTATCTAATGCCTTTGTGGCATTACTCAACCCCACAGATACACATAATTAAAAA
>NW_021604599.1:1811608-1820571 GCF_004785775.1 Grammomys surdaster | reverse complement strand
TCCTGTCTCTGTCAGTGTGTGTGCCTCTCTCTCCTGTCTCTGTCTCTGTGTGTGTGTGTCTCTCTCTCTCCCTCTATGTCTCTCTCTCTGTCTCTGTCTCTATCTCTATCTCTATCTCTATCTCTATCTCTATCTCTATCTCTATCTCTATCTCTATCTCTATCTCTATCTCTATCTCTATCTCTATCTCTATCTCTATCTCTCCTCTGTGTAGCCCTGGCTGTCCTGGAAATCGCTCTGCTGACCAGGCTGCCTCCAACTCAGAGATCCACCTACCTCTGCCTCCTGAGTGCTGGGATTAAAGTTATAAGCCATCACTACCTGGCAGTTTCTGATTTTTAGGCTAGCCTGGTTTACACAGCAAGTTCTCTACCAGTCAGGACCACACAGAACCCTTTTCCAAAAAAAACCAAAAAACAAAAAAACCAAAAAACTATTCTATATTTCATAAAAAAACTATAACAATACACAGTAAATTCTGGAGAAATTTATTAGGGAGGAAATGAAAACACAAAGTGAGTGCTTGTGTTACTAGGACAGAAAAGAAGGAACTATCAAAGACTCAGCACTTAAAAAGCTCATTTAATGTACCAAAGCATTATAGCAATGTGCTAGATGCTCAAATGTGTCATGTGTAGATGGGTAGATTCATTAATGGCTTCAAAACTGTGTTATTACATGCATGACATATTATATAATTTTAAAAGAAGTTTCTTTCATGGTCTAATTTAGTGGTGAGTTTGTTTGAGGCAGAGCACTCAGTCAGAGCCCTGTGACAAAACTGAACACTTTTATTGCACAATAATAAGGTACTATAATGAGAAATGAAGTATAGATTAGGATGAAGTCTGCCTTAAGATTTTAAAAGAGATAAAGAGACATTCAGGTCAGTCTATGACACGGGCAACTTGAGACATTAGTAAAAGACAGACATACTAACTCATCAACACTCTGAAGTGATTGCTTTTACAGATAAAAAGAAAAGATAATAAATTCCTCAATATTTATGCCTCTAAGTCGCTACAGATTGGAGCCTTCACAATTTTTTTTTTACAAAAGGAATTAAAGAAAACATGCTCGCATGCAAACCTCTCCCCTCTAACCAATTTATATACTTCAACAGCCTTGATTTCTAGCACCATACATCCTGTGCCATGTTTTTAACCAAAGCTATATATCTCTTCCCTTTGTGCACAGTATTATGCTGGTGAGATCCATCAGTGTTCCATTTCTGGTTACAATATATTTGGCTCCATGGTTTTTAAAAATATCAGTGAACACAAGAATAACTGAGACAGGGATGGTCGAAGATTGATAGCTGTTGAAGCTGAGTGAAGACAAGGAAAACAATACAATATCCATATAAACATGTTTCTATATGGAGGAGTCAACAAAATAAGTGGAAAACAGTGTTAAAAATAGGTTATCTTGATAAGAAATACATAGTTACAATTCACACTGTTCTAAACTACCTTCTATGTTCTCAGCTTTCCCTACATCTGAAATTATTTTCAGATGTACTAGTTTGCTGTTTTGTTAACTGGGCTGGCATTTGAACCCGGGGCCTTGTGACTGTTAGGAGAGCATTCTAGGACTGAGCTACAATCCTCAACCGCGTGTTCAAGTGCCCACTTCAATAGTCATCCCACCTACAGGGTTAGTGCTCCCTCTGTCCACTGCTAGTCTCCCCAAGGCCTTGCTGTGACACTCAGTATTTTAGTCATTCTAAAGGGAAAAGGTATATTTCATTGTAGTTTTTTTCATTTGCACATTTTTTAGGATAATTAGGAAAATATGACTATTTTTCTATTAATTTATCTATTTATTTGCTTATTTATTTATTTTTACATATTCACATTACATCCTACTCACTGCCCACCTCCTGGTCATGCTGTCCCACAATCCTTCCCCCTCATCTCTCCCCTTCTCCTCTGAAGAGATAGGGCCGTCCTGGATATCCCTCAATCCTGTCACATCAAGCCTCTGCCAAGCTAGGTGCTTCCTTAATTTCCCTGAAAGTACTCGATGTGATCAACTGTTGACAAGTTAATTTTGATTACTCTCCTGAAGGCTGTACGACATCTACACCTTCCCTCAAGGAAGGATCTTTGAAAGGACCATAAGTCATTCTCTTGTTGATCTGCAACAGGTTTTGTATATGATCTTGTTAATAATTTAAAAAGAAAACTAGAAGAAAAAACATATCTTGAGTCTCTGATGATTCAAGATTTTTTTGTAAAAAGATTTAGAAGTTCTAGAACAAAGGGAGGCCTTTACCTGTACCATCATAAGGTCTGCATGTTCTTGCTACTGCTCTACCATGATAACAATAAAGATTCTCAGATAGGAGCAAGGGCAAGGTTAACAGAAGATGCCAGGAATCAGTCTGGTTTGATAAGCACTCCATGAATTGTAATAACTTGTCACTTGCAGTAAGCACCGTAACCTAACACATCCAAATGCCCCACTGTCTGCTACTCCTTACCAAGCTGACTTTGCCTGCAGTCAGCCATGCCCTCCCGGTTTCTTTTGATCTCCAAAAAAAGAGGCAAAGAAGACCATGCAGATGTTCTCTGTCCCTTGGCATTCTGGGTAGGATTTTATTACAACAATAATGTAAATGAATGTTAAAATGCATGTCCACTCATAGGTCTGGGTAATTACCTAGACTGTATTTCTAACAGGTTCCCAGATAAAGTCAAAGTTGCTGGAACTGTGAATAACAAAACCACAGAAGACACAGTAGATAGTTAAGCTCTTTGGAGTCACATGTAAATGTCCTTCGACTTACAATGGGGTCATAACCCGATAATTCCTTCATTAAGTGAAAGTATGTTAAATAAAATACATATTTAATGAACTTGACCTACTGAACATTATAGTTCAGCCTAGGCTTCTTTAAAGGTGTGTGGAACAAATTCATTAGCCTAAAGGCCAGTAAAATCATATGAATCATATCATTTTTGATAACATGTTGCTTATCCTATGTGGCACTGAATATCCACGTATAAAAAAATACACAACCCAGGATCTTACTAGGAGCAGCAAACTACTGCTTCCAGCAGGAGTGTTGTCAAATGCAACCCTAGCAACAAGAAAAGATCAACATTCAAATCTGAGATACAATTTCTAATAAATGCATCCCACTTTGCTCCATCTTAAAATCAAAAACTCATTAACTCAATGGGTTTGAAAAGATGACTTATCAGTTAAGAGCACTGACTGCTCTTCCAAAGGACCTGGGTTTGATTCTCAGCATCCACATGATGGCTCACAAGTTCCGTCAAGTTCCAGCGAATCTGATGCCCTCTTCAGCTTCCTCAAGCACTAGGAATGCACATGGTATATAGAAATACATGCAAGTAAAGCACTCAAATAATTATAAAATAAAGAAATAATTGTATCAAGCCATCATTAAGTCAAGGACTGCCTGTCTGTATTAGTAAGGAAGAAGTGACCGAACACAATGTTATACTACAAGGTATCCTAAGGTTTAGCAGACAACGATCTCTACAGTTATGGTGTACAATATTGGAAAAATTGGCTAAATATATTTTGTGATAATTAACCTTGGTTGTCAAAATGACTAGATACAAACTCAACTAAGAGTTAAGCTTCTGAGACATCTGTGAGGAAGTGCTTGCTTAGCTCACTGAAGTAGGCAGACTCACTCTAAAACATCAGCTGCACCTCCTGATAGAAACCCAGATATAAAGAAGTCCAAGAAACAAACTTTTGCTTTTTGCCTGCTTGCATCTGCTTGTTGCTAAAGAGCTCATCTACCCTACTGGAGCTGCCAGTGCTGCTGGCATCAAAACCTAGCTTCCTTAGCCTCTCAGTGTGTAAAGAAGCCCAGGAACCCTCCAGGCCTTCAGCAGTAGACCTAGCCTCACAGACTGAACAGCTCCTGAGTTCTCAGGATGCAGACAAATATTGTTATATCTCAGATCATATAGTATAAGTCAATCTCCTCAACCCTCATTTAATATTTGCTCATTGTGTTGGTTCTGATCCTCAGGAAAACACTGACTAATGCAGGATTCCCATGCCAAAGAAGACAAATAGGTCATTGATGATGTCCCAAGAAAAGAGTCACCAAAGCTATAGGGTCAAGGCCTTGAATATTAGGAAGGAATATTAGGTGTTGAAGAGGGTGATGAGAGGATTAAGGAGACTACACTGATAAGAGGATTGTAAACCCCTGTGATGCTAGGAGTCTTCCTGAGCAAAATTAAGATTACATTAGGAAACTGTAGACATTGAAGGGCTGTGACCAGACTGAAATAAGTACACATGGCAAAGCTAAGATCCATGAGTTGAAGCCATGAAAGAGCCAGGGAATTACTGAAAGTCTAACAGATAAACACATGCAACCAAGGGGAGGCTGAGATAGAGTAATGACTTCTGAAAGAGTGGGAGAGGCTCAGACTGATGCTTGCCGCCCATGAAGGCCTTTAAGACAACTAGGGGAGCACAGTCATGAGGGATTTCAACCATCCTGAGCCTCTGCCCTTATACCATTGGGCAGAATAGACAAGTGCTCATTTCTAGCCACAACAGAAACAAGTTAGTTCCTCCTCCCAGTAAGCACCAAAGGATCCAAAGGAACACATGATGTGCCGTTTTCTGCATAAAGGATAACTATAGAGCTTATAAGCCATGCCACTTTGGGGAAGCAACAATGAAAAGGGCATTTGTCATAGGTTAAAAACATACGTAACAAATATACAATTGGTGAACTCTTGGTATCTAAGAGAGTTTTCCACAGGCCAGAGAGAAATGGATTACAAAAGGTTATATGGATCAGGAGGCTTCTTGCTAAGCTGCTTATGACAATAATAAGAGATTACAATGAACCAGGGATTGTGCTAAGGACTTTGTACACAGAATTACAATATAATTGATCAAGCTAACCCAGAATGTTTGAAGAATACCAAAGTATGCTTAAAGTACTAACTATATATAGTCATAACTATGTTTTCAATGGTCAAGTTGGACCTATGAAATAATTTTCATAAAAAATATTTCTCTGTGCTTAAATAAATGTAAAATGTCAGTATGTATTAAAACATTTGCCCTGGTGGTAGTGGCACAGACTTTTAATCTGAGAACTCAGGAGGCAGAGGCAGGAGGATCTCTGTGAGTTTGAGGCTAACCTGGTCTACAAAGCTAGTTCCAGAACAGCCAGGGCTGTTACACAAAGAAATTCAGTCTCAAAAAAAAAAAAAAGAAAAGAAAACAAATATTGCTACATAGCCATATCCATATCCTTGTACTTATATTTGTGTGTATATTTAATGTATGTCGGCAGTATTTTTTAACTACTACTTTTATTACATCATCCAAAATCTTCGAAATTATACTCTCAGATTACCAAACTTGAATATGTTGACAAGTTCAATAAATTCTATTCTCTATGTCACGCCCATATGAGGAAAATACCTTTTCTACAGAACAATAGGTAAGAGCAGACTACAAAAGGCAGGCTGCTTTGTTTATCTACTTTTCCCCATTGACTGTGAAACTGCACCACTGAAAGATTTTACCACTGCTGTCTGAGTGTTCTGCCCTGAAAGACAGCTTGTTAATAGATATTGTCAGGAACTGAATCTCACTAAGTAAGTTCTTTTGTTATCTCATCCTTTTGAAAAATCAAAGCTCTTTCTTCTTAATTTCATTATATCAAAACAGAATATAAATTTATCAAATTCAGGGCAAGACCTTCATGAGAAGATTCTTCCTGGAAATCAGTGGTTCGAAGTGGAATCATAGGTTCTCAAAGTTAAGACTTGCATAAAAGTTGAGCGCTTCAGCTTTTAATTTGTTCAGTTTCCTCCATGACTTTATGAGTGAGAATAAATGTCTGTGACTAGCTGGGATCTTTGCTTTTCATAACTGTGATTTTCAACTACTCTTACCAGGTGGGTGAAAGGTTACTGGTGACAGAACAGGAGCTGAAACTTCCATTACTCATTTCAATGATAAATCATTTGAATTCCACTGGAGGAAGCTGAATCTGATTCACAAGTTAGTCCTCTGAAAACTGAGGTTGAACAATGCATTAATTACCTTTCTTCTTGCTGTGGCAAATATATGACAAAGGCAACATTTGGATGGAAAAGATTATTTTAGCTCACAGTATAAGGGTACAGTTCACCATGTTGAGGAAGACATTATGGAAGGAGCTTGGAAGAGAGAGTTGGTCACGCTGCGTTTGCAGGTGGGAAGCCAAGAGAGATGAATGCTGGTATCCAGTCAACTTTTTCCTTTTTATTCAACATGAAACTGCAATCTATGGGATTCTGCTGTTCATATTTAGATGGCTCTTTCCTCTTCATTTAAACCTTTCTGGAAATCACCAGATGCATGTTACCATGGTGATCTTAAGTTCTGTCAACTTAACCATGAGTATCAACTATCTCAAGCACATAGAGAAAGCTGGCATCTTTTCAATGTCAGCTCTATAACATGCCTTTGTTTCTCTCTGTGTGTGTATACAAGCATATCTGCAAAAAACTGATGAGAACATTTATATTTATATTCAAATATTTTTGTAATTCCATTTGGAACACATCAAACACCATGGCCTGTTTCAGATACTTCACTCCATGAATTCCTTAATTTCATGAGAATGTTGTTTTTACCATAATGCTATTTTGTCAAATCAATGATCATCCCAAAACAGATTATTTAAATTAATATATTTATTTGAAGCATTTATAGAAGACAGGATCACGAATCCCCAAAGATCTTGAGATACCCCAATCCTCAGAATGTCTATACATGTTACTTTATATGGAAGAGGAACTTGGTAGATATGATTATGAAACTTGAAATAGGAAAATTATCATCAGTTATCCAAAATCAAAATACTAGAGACATTGTAAGAGAAAATCAAGAGGGTCAAGGCCAGAAGATAAAATTTTAAAAGGTACATGACTCATGTGATTAGAAGACGCACTGGCTAAGGAATTTAAGAGATAATTTTGACTTTCTAATATGAACTCCACATATCCAGTGTTCTGAAGGTTTACTGGGATGTTATCTGAACTCTAAATAGACAAAGCGATGTTAGTATAGCCAGCCTTTCAATGGAGACTAGTATGGCTGTCCCCTGACAGGCTCTGCCAGTACCGATCTAAGACAGATGCAGATACTCACAGCTAACCAACCAATGTGCTGACCCCGGAGACCACAATGGAAGAGTTAGGGGAAGGACTGAAGGAGATGAATGGGATTACAACCCCATAGGAAGAACAACAGTATCAACTAACGGGACCCCTCAGAGCTTCCAGGAACTAAACCATCAACCAAAGAATATAGACATGGGCCTGTCCATGGCTCCCACCACATATGGAGCAAAGGACTGCCTCATCTGGAATCAGTGGGAGAGGAGGTGCTTAGTCCTGTGAAGCCTTGATGCCTCAGAGAAGGGGGATGCTAGAGGAGGGAAACATGAGTGCCTGGGTAGGTGGAGGCAAAGGGAAGGGGGATAGGGTGGGAAGTTCATGGAAGGATGTCCAGAAAGGGGGATAAGATTTGAAATGTAAACAAATAAAATGATTAATGAAAAAAATAAAACAACTACCTCACACAGCAACTGCACAGTAAGTGGGAAGTGAGTAAAACTCACTAGTAATAATACTGCCCTATAAAAACTGGCCAAGTTCAGAACTTGAGAAGGAATCTGGCTTAATTATAATTTTCACGATAGCCTTTATTCAAACAGTAAAGAAGGAAGTCTTATCGATTTTACTTCAATGTCTAGTGTATGTATGTTTCTGTGTAAGTTACATAAACACATGGGCACAATTGAAAGGAGAAAGGAGAAGTCCTAATATTTGTTAAGCCTACTAATTTAACTGAAATCTAGTTCCTCAAATTGGGCATGGTAGCACAAGCCTATAATCCTACTGAGAGTGGCCAGACCAGTATGATCACAAGTAAAAGACCAAAGCCTTCCTGGGCTGCAGTGAGAGGCTCTATATTTTTTTTCAAATGCTTATGTCCTTTATTCTTTTAAAGATGTATTTATTTATTTATTTATTTAGTTAGTTAGTTAGTTAGTTAGTTAATATATGTGAGTACACTGTCGCTGTGTTTAGATATAACAGAAGAGGACATTGGATCCCATTACAGATGGTTGTGAGCCACCACGTGGTTGCTGGGAATTGAACTCAGGACCTCTGGAAGAGCAGTCAGTGATCTTAACCTCTGAGCCATCTCTCCAGCTCGAGAGACTCTATATATTAAAAAAAATTAAATAAAATAAATGAAGAAAGAAAAAAGAAAAAATCTCCAATTACTTCTTCAGCCATTTACTATACTGTACTTGGTATTTAACCTTTTCTTCCATGAAAACTAAACATATTCTTGTTTAGAGGGTCTTAAACAGTTTAACAAGGAAAGGGAAAACTATGTCAGCTATTCTCACAAAACTAACTTTTGAAAGTTACATCTTTGCAGCCAGCCCTTTGCTATAGCTGTGTGATTTCATGAAGGCTCCGAGAGATCATGTTACAAAAGACTCTACTTCAGCTCACATTTGTATAAGGCCACAGTCACGTGAGACAATTTCCACTTGCATCCTAGTAGAAGAGAAGAGCCAAATGTTTAGAATCCCTAAGCAATCTCACAGCCCGCCCCACCAGCCCCTGCTTTTTGGCAGAGCTTTGAACGAGGAAAGTCGGGTATCCTGCCTCCTAGCTCCTATTTGGGTCCCTACTAAATGACAAAATTGAGCATCTCTGCATAAGACACATGAGTCATTTCCTATTTTAGTCGGATCACAGACAATCTGCTTTCTAACAGCTGCCTGCAAAACTCTAAGGATATTTAAGAGGATACTGTACCAATGACAGTTGATTGTTTTTGCTTCATTTTAACAATAGGTGGCACTGTAGACAACAATATAGCCTGAGTAAGTCCATGACATAAATTTAAAAATATAGACAAAGGCTTTT